>NW_024082641.1:22770-131939 GCF_003009895.1 Hyaena hyaena
AGGACAAAATAAGTTCTGGGGTTTTTTTTTTTTTTTTTACTGTTCATTTATTTTTGAGAGAGAAAGAGAGAGAGAGATCTCACAAGCATGGATGGGCAGACAGAGAACAGGACAGAGGATCTGAAGAAGGCTCCATGCTGGGAGCAGAGAGCCTAATATGGGGTTTGAACCCATAAGCCACGAGATCATGACCTGAGCCAAAATTGGATGCTTACCTGATCGAGCCACCCAGATGCCCCTCGTTCTTAATGACCAGGAGCTTTTAGGAAAAAGAAAGAAAATACCAATATATTAACTCATGATCTATGGGGGAATGTTACATCTGGATTGATTAAATATTCTGTTCAAAATAATTATATGTACTCCACATTGGAGATATATAAATATAATATAGAAATACTAAATTCCACACCTATATGGAAACAATGAAATTTCATCATTTACTTTAGATTTATTCAAAAGATACCACTGAGCTTGGGGTCACTGTTCTGATCAAGAGGAAGCAGGATTCAGAGTTCATACTTGGAACCAAGGTCCAACAATTATTGTAAAAACTGAGAGGACAAAATTATCAATTCATTTGACAAATGGTATCATCAGTCAAAGAGTGTTACTTTTTAGTGACAACTTACTAGTTGTTACTTTTTAGTGTTATCAGTCACTTTTGAGAACAGTCCTGGCAACAGGGATGGGGAGGGTAATCTTGTGTTGGAATATTAGCTCGTTGACCGTCACATCTTCAATAGGTGCAAATGGTTGCTGTCCCTGCCCACAGAGTAAGAATCTTAGGTATAATTCAATAACCTGTGGTCACCAGTGAAACTGAGACTGAGATGTTACAGAGGTGTTGTACTGAGGCATCCATGAGCCCAGGCAATTTCATCCCATTTTTCCCCCAGGAACCACCGTGACCATCTCTTTGTTCTATGGCCAGATTTAATGTCTGCTCTTTCACAAGGGAGGGTATTTTTCTGGCTAAGTGGTTCTTGGCTCTTTAGGAAAAAAAATGAGGATTTTTAAAACCTCTTCTGGAACTTAAGTGAGAAACAGGATCAGTGCACTATAATGGCACTCTGGGTTACCTACGAATGAATTAGAAAATGGACTCCATTAAGGATAGGAGATATATTCAGATTGGCCAGGGGAATCTGGACTGGATCCAACTGCCGTACTGCCTTGGCTGAGAGTCTTTGTGCAGTGCACAAACTGTTTTTTTTTTTTTTAATGTTTTATTTATTTCTAGGAGAGAGAGAGAGAGAGACAGCGTGAACAGGGGAGGGTCAGAGAGAGAGGGAGTCACAGACTGAAACAGGATCCAGGCTCTGAGCTGGCAGTCAGCAAAGAGCCAGAAGAGGGGCACGAACCCACGAACCGCGAGATCATGACCTAAGCGAAAGTCGGACGCTTAACCGACTAAGCCACCCAGGCGCCCCAAATAAGTATATTTTAAAGTAAGTTATATTTGATATAAACTGGTCCATGCTCATTTTATCTATATATGTATATGTACCTATAGATGTCAAGTAACACTACTTACATATAAAATAACAGTACAGAGGTACAAAAAAAGATGAAGAAAAAAAGAAAGTCTTTATTCCAGTCTCATCTTCTAGAAATATCCACTATAGAACTAGGCATGAGGTGGAAGGGTAAATACCTTACCCAATCTCTCCCAACCAGTAAGCAAGGATTTGACTCAGGGCCCTTTGATTCGGAGAATTACTCTCTAAAACTCTAGACTCCACTGCCTCTCATCACTTCTAGTGTCTTCATTTCTTTTTCCTTTGGAATTTTCTCAGTTAGTGACACTGAAAAAATTCATCTCCTCTTACTTTTATTCTCTCTTCCTTTTGTTAGTTGGGAATCCCATATGATCCCCCAGTCAAGTCAAGCAAGTACAAGAATAGAGCTAATGAAATATCTTCATTAAATAAAATGAAAGTTTCATCTTTTGTAGTAAGATTAGACAATATCAGGAAGCATTGGCATCAACCTTAAAATATCTTGAATCCTCTTCAGAATCTATAATGACACCTTCTACTTTCTCTTCCTCTTATAATTAAAATTTTAATTTAATTTACCTTAAGCACCAATGTTCAAGGGAAATTTCTTATTAAATTTTATTATACCTCTTATTTTCCAAATTTATATCAACTTTTACCTCACTTTGTATGAATGAACTTGAATACTGCTTCAGACTTCTTTCTTAAACTCAAGTATCTCTTTAGAATACATAAAGTACATAAAGTATGGGATAGAATCATAAAAGTGGCTCCATTTCTGTGTAGTTGATTGATTTATAGAAGGAGTTTCATTGCATTGTAGTCAGCATAATATGTACTACAGGATTATATTGTACTTATTTAAATGTTTTCTTGTATGTGGTCTCTCTGCTATCCTTTTATGAGTTTAATTTTTCTTATTGAATTTTGAAATTCTCAAGAGCAGAACCTCTTTCTACTGCATGGCACATCTGTTTACAAAATAGACTATGTGGGCTTATTTTATACAAGTTTAATAAATTTTAATAAATTTTGTTATATAATTAGTTATCAGATGTGAAAAGCTTTTCTACTACAGAGATATTTTTTATAACATGATATGATTCTTCATCCACCAAGATCAAGTGGGATTCATTCCTGGGTTACAGGGCTGGTTCAACATTCGCAAATCAATCAATGTGATCCATCATATCAATAAAAGAAAAGATAAAAACCATATGATCCTGTCAATAGATGCAGAAAAAGCATTTGACAAAATACAGCATCCCTTCTTAATAAAGACTCTCGAGAAAGTTGGGATAGAAGGAACCTACTTAAACATCATCAAAGCCATCTATGAGAAGCCTTCAGCTAACATCATCCTCAACGGGGAAAAACTGAGAGCTTTCCCCCTGAGATCAGGAACACGACAGGGATGTCCACTCTCACCACTGTTGTTTAACATAGTGCTGGAAGTCCTAGCATCAGCCATCAGACAACAAAAGGAAATCAAAGGCATCAGAATTGGCAAAGAGGAAGTCAAACTTTCACTCTTCGCAGATGACATGATACTCTACATAGAAAACCCGACAGACTCCACCAGAAGCCTACTAGAACTGATCCAAGAATTCAGCCAAGTTGCAGGGTACAAAATCAACGTACAGAAATCGGTTGCATTTTTATACACCAATAATGAAGCAACAGAAAGAGAAATCAAGAAACTGATCCCATTCACAATTGCACAAAAAACCATAAAATACCTCGGAATAAACCTAACCAAGGATACAAGAGATCTGTATGATGAAAACTATAGAAAACTTATGAAGGAAATTGAAGAAGACACAAAGAAATGGAAAAACATTCCATGCTCATGGATAGGAAGAATAAATATAGTTAAGATGTCATTACTACCTAAAGCACTCTACACATTCAATGCAATTCCAATCAAAATTGCACCAGCATACTTCTCAAAACTAGAACAAACTATCCAAAAATTTGTATGGAACCACAAAAGACCCCGAATAGCCAAAGTAATACTGAAAAATAAAACCAAAACGGGAGGTATCACCATCCCAGACTTCAGCCTCTACTACAAAGCTGTCATCCTCAAGACAGTATGGTATTGGCACAAAAACAGACACATAGACCAATGGAACAGAATTGAGAACTCAGAAGTGGACCCAAAAGTATACAGCCAACTGATCTTTGACAAAGCAGGAAAGAATATCCAATGGAAAAAAGACAGCCTTTTTAACAGATGGTGTTGGGAGAACTGGACAGCAACATGCAGAAGAATGAAACTAGATCATTTTCTCACACCATGCACAAAAATCAACTCAAAATGGATAAAGGACCTGAACGTGAGACAGGAAACTATCAACACCCTAGAGGAGAAAGCAGGAAACAACCTCCTTGACCTCCACCGCAGCAACTTCTTACTTGACACATCCCCAAAAGCAAGGGAATCAAGAGCAAAAATAAACTGTTGGGACCTCATCAAGATTAAAAGCTTCTGCACAGCCAAGGAAACAACCCAGAAAATTAATAGGCAACCAACGGAATGGGAAAAGATAGTTGCAAATGACATATCAGATAAAGGGTTAATATCCAGAATCTATAAGGAACTCACCAAACTACACGCCCGAAAAACAAACAACCCAGTGAAGAAATGGGCAGAAGACATGAACAGACACTTCTCCAAAGAGGACATCCAGATGGCCAACAGACACATGAAACGATGCTCAGCATCCCTCCTCATCAGGGAAATACAAATCAAAACCACACTGAGATACCACCTCACGCCAGTCAGAGTGGCTAAAATGAGCAAATCAGAGAACTCTAGATGCTGGCGAGGATGTGGAGAAACGGGCACCCTCCTACACTGTTGGTGGGAATGTAAACTGGTACAGCCCCTCTGGAAAACAGTGTGGAGGTTCCTCAGGAAACTAACAATAGAACTCCCTTATGACCCAGCAATAGCACTGCTAGGAATTTACCCAAGGGATACAGAAATGCTGAGGCATAGGAGCACATGTACCCCAATGTTCATAGCAGCACTCTCCACAATAGCTAAAACATGGAAAGAGCCTAAGTGTCCATCAACAGACGAATGGATCAAGAAGATGTGGTTTATCTATACCATGGAATACTACATGGCAATGAGAAACAATGAAATCTGGTCATGTGTAGCAACATGGATGGACCTTGAGGGTGTTATGCTGAGCGAAATAAGTCAGGCAGAGAAGGACAAATATCACATGTTTGCACATATAGGAGGATTAGGAGGAACTTGACGGAGGACCAAGGGGGAGAAGAAGGGCGGAAATGGTGGGGGAAAGGGAGAGAGGCAAACCATGAGAGACTCTTGAATGCTGACAAAAACTGAGGACTGATGGATGTGGGGGGAGGGGGGATGGGCATGGAAGAGGACACTTGTGGGGATGAGCACTGAGTGTTATGTGGAAACTAATTTGACAATAAACTATTTGTAAAAAACAAACAAACAAAAAAAACCATGATATGATTCTTACATTACAGACTTTATTTGTGATGGTATTAGTAGGTTTTACTAATTTTATAAAAACAATTTTAGGATGATAAGTTTCGGGAGGGCACTGGGGTAAAAGCTTCCATCCAGCCCCTTAGCATCTTGTCCCTGATTCAGATCACCCTTGGCCTGTGTTTTCTTGCAGCATAATTAAGAAGGGTGACGCCCAAGACATCCTGGTCTACAGAACTATGGCTCCTCTTTTGAGACAGAATGCACTCTGTGAACTGATAGTTTACTTTTCCACCCATAACTATAAAGTAGGGAATGTTATTCACTGTAAAGATCACTATGTTGTTTTAAGATTATATGTGGAAATAATTGTGATTATAACTTACAACATTTAAGTTCTGAATTTTGAAAAGCCCCTTGTTCATCCCCATAGACTTTTCTTTTTCTCTTTTATACACTATATTTTATGTATTGATGCATTTCTTAACTAGCATAGGCAGCATGATACTAAAGATCTTATATTGTTTCCTTTTTTTTCTTAGCACTATGTTTTTAAGATCTATCCATGTTTGCTATTTGCATTTCTGGTTCATTGCTTCTAAGCAAGGCATAACATTTTTCAGTATGCATTCGCCATGTTTTACCTATCTATTCTGTTAGTGATCTTATTTGATTCAAACTCTGCCACCACCGCTAATGTGAAATGTTCTTCTAAATGTCCCCTTAAACAATTGTGTAAGAGATTCTCCAGAGATATGGCCTGGAGAGGCATTGCTGGATCATTGGCTATACCACTAAGTACTGCCAGATTGTTCTTCAGTATGACTGTACTTGTTTTATTTCCACATTTTGGCTAACTCTTGGTATTACTCAGCTTCTAGGTTTTTACAAATCTGCTACATGTGAAGTGGTACTTTTATTTGCATTTGTTTTCTACTACTTAGTCAGATAGAGCATCTTTACAAATACTTGTTAGTTATTTATGTTCCCATCCATGAATTTCTCTTCGTCTCTTTTGCTCATTTGTTTTCCTGTCAGGTTTACCATCTTTTTCTTGTCTTTTCATGGAAGTTTCTTTTATAATGTAGATACTAATCCCTAGTTAAGTTTGTTTTTGAAAATTTTCAACTTTCCTGGTCCTCTCAACCATTAGTCTATGGTAACTGATGAACAAAAATCCCAAATTTTGGTTTAGTCTTTATCTTGCCGACCTTTTTGGACCTTGATTAAGAAGCCCTTTCCCATTCCAAAGTCACAAAGATGTTCAACTACAATTTCTTTTACTGACCTTACATTTTCTCCACCAGTTTTTCACATGGCAACATCATTTTATTGAACTTCAGTAGATGCTACAGCCTTTCCTCAAGTGAGAGAGATCTGGACCCCTCCATGATGTAGTAAACCAAATTCAGCCTTTGGACAAAAAGCATATCCCAGTGTAAGTAAACCTTTTTATTTTTTCATATTTAACTTGAATTTAGATTTAAGGAACTGAAAAGTGAGAAGGATTTTTAAAGATGTCTGTGCTTTCTTAAATCAGGAAGGAAAATAACTTTTGAGAAATGTTCAGCATTCTTGATCTGATTCTGTGAAATAGCCAGGATGGAGAAGACGCTGTGTAGTACATTCAGGCAGACAGCCTCAGAGCAAAATTTTACGGGAAGTGTGTGTATTTGCTTGGATCATAGCAATCCCATTACAGTGCAGGAGTTTAAGTGCAGTGCATTCCCTGTTGTGTGAATAGCATTATTGTTTTCAAATTTTTTCCATTCCTTCCTAGCCCCTTTCATTTTGTGCCTTTCAAATAGTAAAACGACTAACATTTCAGAATTGTTGCAGTGTTAAAGTTGTGGCTTCATAGAAACTCCAAGCATATGTTTTTTTTTTCCCTCTACACTTCAATTTTTTTTGTGCATTTGTTGTCTCTTTTGGTTCTTAAATTAACCTAATTTATAAATTGAGCCCTATTCGTTTCCATTTATGCCTGAAATTTGTGTCAAAAAACTCAGAGGATACGGCCCCAAAGGAAACAACCTATTTCCCAATTTTAGATGCTAATTCACTGCAAAATTTCTTGGATTCTTATCTATTTATTTATTTTTAATCCTACATGTCTCCTTGGGCATAAGATCTGGACAGAGCATTTATTGGGAGAATTAGACTATGCCCTGAAGAAAGGTACAGAGGATGTATAGAAAAACCTTCACAGCTCACGTGACCTCTGTCTTCTGGGGAGTTTGCTTCTTTCATGCACTTGGCATTCCTGAAATAGCCAGAGACCAGGGAGGAGAGCCCTAGGAGAGGAATAGGGAGCTGATACAGTGACCTCCCAAGCTAGTTGGGCAATCCTCTCCCTACTTTCCAGAGAAAGAGGTCTTGCAGCAGCTGCTTAGCAGAAAGTGCTTGTAACCACACTGGTGGCCTCTTTACTTGTCTGTTCTTAGATTTTTTTTCTCCCTTTTGTAAGCACAGATGTGCACTCTGATGTGAGACAGCTGTTCAAAGTACATTTCAGGACAAAAGGCAACTCCTATTCAGTTATTAGGATCAGTTCTTCAGATGTCATTAGTCTCATAAACATATACGGCATCACTCAAACAAATCCTTCACTACAAACCTGGTTATTTTCTTATTAGGGTTTCTGTTCTCAAGACTTTTCAAAAAAATAATATCCCATAACTATCCTTACATTTAAATATATATTTCTAATAACCCCTCTCCTGCCAGGGCTGGTCGTCTACCTAACTTGTATAATTTAAGGGGTGTAGAAAAGCGACTCTGTTCATAAACGTTTCACCAGCCTGTTCTGAAACCTGAAATTCCTCCCGGAGAGGCCTCCTTCATTCAGTTCAGGCTTTCCTGACGAAAGTCCCATGTAGGGGTTGTCTTGCAACAGAGTCGTCTCATTACACGCCTGTAATGGGCAAGTATCTTGCTGGGAACCAAGGATGCAAATCAGCACAGGTTAAGTGCTGTCCTCGGGGCACTTACAGTCTGGAGAGGCAGGGCACTCTAACTGATGATAAAATAACAAGACAAAGGAACATCTGTGTAGATCATTACATCCATTCATGTAAATCACGTGTGTATAAATTATCACATTTTGGGAGTTCGGAAAAATCTCCAAGGGCTGGTCCTCAGAAAAGTGTTTTTGGAGGAGTAGGTGCTAAAGCCTGACCCAGATGGAAGGTAGGGCTTGGGTAAAGAGAGAGAAGATAAGGAATATTCTAGACAAGGAACAAAGAAAGAGAGGCACAAAAGTTAATAATGTGCTCTGGAAACAGGCCAGGCCAGGGTGACTTGAATGGGAGAGTTCATGTAAGAGGTTCCCGACAGTGAGTGTGCTGCCGAAGACCAAAGCTTGCATAACAAGGTCAAATAACTGGACATTTCTTGTTTTCTATTTTAGATCTAACCTATGAAAAGCCTGATTTTTAAAATACACATAAATCAGAAAGAGTCATTCTGTTTATTATTTCAGCCACAGAAAGACTTAACAAAGCTGTGTATAGATGACAAGCAGGGTCCCTCCTAAGCAAAACTGTGAACACATAAAGTCCACCCTTGATTCCCTGTCACCCCCTTTTTCCAGGAACTCGATTTATTTCTGTTTTCTGTCCCTTCTAGTGGAGATGATCTGTGTAAATGCCTTTGGGATTAGCCCATTGTCTGCCTGTCCATGGGGTTTTTATCAGAAAAATTGGGCTAAAAAGAAACATGCTATGCCTCGTCTCCCTGCTGTCACTAGATTCTCTTAAATTGAAACGCTTTTCTCTGTCTCTGGAATCTTCATCCCAGACTGCTTTTGTGCCTCACTGTGTCTTACTGTCTTCCATGGCAGCATCCTTATGGACTTTTCAGTGTGCCACCTGAATCCTCAGTTACTCCTCGTATCCTCAAACCTTTCATGTAATTTTTTTTTTTCCTTCCTGATCTTACCAGAGACCTAGAAGTCTCTTACAGGTACAGTTTCCAAGGTTGCTTATAACACTGAGATTTCTCATACCTTAGGGCTGGGTAACACCCTCCTCCCTTCCCAGTACCCCTTTTGGACCCTGTTTTCCCATATAAAAACCCTCAGTCCTTTAAAGCTCTTTCTTTTTCCTCTACCAACCCAAAGACTACCAGCCAGTCAGGTGTTTCGATCTGATTTACTACTTTCCCTTCTGAATCCAGCTCCTTCCATCATCCACAATGACTTTGCCATTCATATCAATGTTTAACCCAACATTTTACCTCATTTTCTCTATTTCTTCATTCCAATGGCCTTTATGTCCAGTTTACTTCAGATACACAACTTACAACTGCATTCTGGGCACTGGAACCACTTGCAATGGCTCCTTCTCTGGAAGAACACATTGAAGCACTCTACCTTTAATTACAACTTGACTGCCCTTCTAACTCTTCATCCAGTTACTAATGCTCTTCTCAACTTTTCCTTGTTTAGGGGCATCCAATCTTTTCACTGTTCTACTAGTTTTCCAGGTATCAGACCACACCTCCCTTTACCATCTTCCCTATTCTGACCAGACTATGGTCCATTATTTTAACTACACTGCTGTCTATAGGTCTAGAATCCTTGACTCGTTGTCTTTTCATCTCTGCTATCTGGTAAAATTCCAACCATGGATCAATGCAGTCAGTTACTTTCTTCATAATGGCACATTAATTGGTGAGCTGTTAGAAACACACATACAACTTCATGGACTGGTGCTACCAAAATTCATGTTTTCTAATGGCACTTGGTCATCAATGCTGCCAGCATTTCTTCTGATGCACCTGTTTAGCTTCCCTCTATTTCCCATGGGGCCTGTTTCAAATCTCCACTAGCTACTGACTTCTGCTGCCCCACCCTCACGTCCACATTCTCACTTTTGGCAAATGAGTTTGCTTCTAGCTTCATAGGAAAAAAGAAAGAAAAAATAAAAGGGGGGCATCTGGGTGGCTCAGTTGGTTAAGTGGCTGACTCTTGACTTCAGCTCAGGTTGTGATGTCACAGTTCATCAGTTTGAGCTCCATGTCAGGCTCTGCCCTGACAGTGTGGAGCCTACTTGAGATTCTTTCTCTCCCTCTCTCTGCCCCTCTCCCACTTGTGTGCACGTGCATGTACTCTCTCTTTCTCAAAAACAAACTTTAGAAAAAGAAAAGGAACTCTCTTAGTTTTCTTTCCCAAGCCAACAAACTTGACCACATGAGCAACTATTATTTCCTGTTTATCTCCTGTCGTATCAGAAAATACATGTTTTCTACTTGAGAATTACCCAATACATGGTGCTCTGAGTCTCATCCTTTCATATGATGTTGCTGTTCAGATGACTAGTCTCTCCTGTATCTCCAACCTGCTCACCTGTTATCATCACTTCCTCCATCTCTATGACTCTTCAACCCTACATTCCTTTCTAACTGGGGTTCTGTCACTCTTCTTTGCTTCACCAGAATTCTCCAGAGGTGCCTATCCTCATTCTATGCTGTATTCACTTCCTCATCCATACCCTCTGTCATCTCCCTTTCACTCCCACCACCTTGTGAATCTGCTCTTTTACAAAGCTGTTCATTCCAAAAGACATTTGTAAGCCCTCCCCTTGCTTGTCTTCTCTGCAGCACTGACAACTCTGAGTTCTCCCTCTTTTCTGCAAAGTGCCCTCTTATACTGCAATTTGCTTCATAACAGGTTTGTTTTGTTTTGTTTTTCCCCCTGAGAGAGAGAGAGCATGAACAGGGGAGGGTCAGAGAGAGAGGGAGACACAGAATCTGAAATAGGCTCCAGGCTCTGAGCTAACTGTCAGCATAGAGCCTGACGCGGGGCTCGAATTCACGAACCGTGAGATCATGACCTGAGCTGAAGTCGGATGCTTAACCAACTGAGTCACCCAGGCGCCCCTGCTTCATAACAGTTTTGCACTCAGAAGAGGAAACCTTTCAACATTCCAACAAAATCCTCACCTGTACACCCAAACCTAAGCTTCCTTTTCCCTCCTGTTGTAAGAGAAGAGGTGATTTCTTCTTCCTGAGCCCAATCCTGTCACCCATGAGACTGAATCCACTCAGACAGAAACCCAGGCACCTTGACTCCTCTCTTACCCTTGACATAAGCAGACATTATGTCCTACTAATTCTGCCCCTTTCCATCTCTTGAATCTGTCCAATATCCTCATCCTCACTTTAAGTATGTTGGATCAGTTTACCATTACCAGCTCCATATTGTTATTTCAACAGCCTTCAGAGCAGCAAATTTACTGCTAAGCTTAAAGATGCTTCAGCATTAGGGTTTTATTCTTCCACAGGCTTTGCAAATGCCCTGGCCTTGGAATGTTGTATTCTTTCTCTTACAGAGAACTTCCAAATTGCTTCAGCTTTAGTACTTAACCACCCTCGGGTCTGCCCTGAGGCCCACATACTCGGTTTACCTGGTATTGTGTTCAACTAAACCATTCTCCATCTAGCCAACAGTATGACTGTTTGCAAATGAAGATGAGGCTATGCTACTTCTCTTGCTTAATAATCTTCCAATAGTTTCCTATTGCTTTTGGGTTTTATGAAAAAATTCCTAAATATAGCTTTTAGATACATCTGACTGGACCTCTACTTTTCTCTCTGGTATCCCTTTTCATTCCACATTTTCCATGTTTTCAGGCATTCTCTCATCTACAGTGTGGGAAACAGGGCAGTTTCTATCTTTCTTTGAAGATGAGAAAAATAAAGCTCAGGGAGGATAAACAATCTTCCCAGGTCTATGGAACAAATGACTTATGTGGTTGAGATTTGGGCTAAGTTCTTCAGATTCCATTTGCAACTTATTTTTCCATTATAACATGTGGTTTCTATGTACAAGTGTGCTCATTCTGGGTCTATGCTGGAAACAGAAAAGTCTTTGGAATTTCTGGGTCACTTATTAGTTGGTAAGGTTTTCAATTTGATTTATATGTAAACAGAATCAACTGTTTTTTAATGTGCAGAAACTAATTTTTTAATTATGGTATTTTAGTTCCTGTAGTAGTCTAAATTTTCACATTAACTCTTTGCAGGCTGGCATGTTTTAGCGTATCTCTTTCCAAAGAGATACATGCATAAAGGGGGTGGTTCAAGCAGGGATGCTTCTAGTTCTGTGTGAGAATTTTTTCATCCTAATTTCAGAATAGTTTGCTGACTGGAATGGTCTCGAATTGTCTGGACTTTAGCTAGGTTTCTTGCTGATTTCTTTTCTCTTAGAGCATTTGCTTAAAAAAACAAAAAACAAAAAAACCTTGCAATTGTAAATTCTTTCTCTGCCCTTTGAGACATAAGTCTCCCAGAAATATAATAATGCAGTATCTTGAATAAAGTCTTCCTTGCCATTCTTAACAAGTGTCCTCTATAATTTCTCTTTTGTAGTGTCCACTATTAAGAACATTTATAAAAATATGGAGAAATATATCTGTAGGCATAACACAGATACTGATCTAGGCCCTATTCTTTATGTTTCACTTGCCAAAAAGATTTTATGCTAGGTATTTGCTACCTGTACACAGAAAAACAGTTGGTATATATTTCTCAAAGATCACTTACACTATTCCAGAGTCCATTGATTTCTTTAGAACCCCCCTTTAAACGGATTCTGACATAGGATGTCACTTTGGCTCACACACTTTCTTTTCTTCTTCTTCTTCTTTGTGGTGTATTTTCTCGGCAATGTTTTTCTTAATATAAGAGCAGACAGCATTGTTTTCCTTGCTGATAGTGCCTTGAGTTATTTTATGGCATAGTTTCATTTGTCTCCATAAAAGCAGGAGAATATTGAGAAGGCTGGAATATAAGGAGAGGCTGTTCAGCCCACCAGGCTCTTTTCCCTTTAATGCACCCTGGAGAACATTTAATTGCTTCTTGAATGACCCCCAAGGTCTTCCTAGAATGAGCTTGTTGTCTTCTTTGTGGAGGAGACCATCCCCATTTCATTCGAACTCATTGTGACTTAATTATAGGATACATATAATAAATTGGAGGCAATCAGTAATCCTTAATCAAACAGGGTAAATTTGTTTCACATGCAAGACACAATGGGCCCTTGTGAAATAGATGGCACACTTTCATTTACTGAACGATACCCAGATTAATTAACTCACCTGATAGCTGTGGTTCCAATTTCCCAACTGCAACTCAAGTCTATCTTATACTTGCCCTTCTTTCTTCTCTTTCTTGTTATCATTCCATGAAACTGCTCCTTAACACACTTTCAGATTCAAAGATTATCATTTCTATCTACATATATTATTTACTTATTATATACAATAAAGCATATGTTTACGAACAGTTTATGGCATACATGTAGTATGGAACATAGACATATATCTACATGCATATGTGAATGCACAGACATGCATACAAACATGCATTCGGTGGAGGAAACACTAAAATTTCTTTTGATATGGCACTTCTTTAACTACAATTCTATTACAAACCTGAGTTCAATGGGGCTATATGCAGAATTTTACAGTAATTTCCTCAAGCCTCCAGCAGCGCCTAATCACTTTCTAGAGAAGAGATTTTAGCTCTTTTGTGTCTGCTGGCTGTTTTCTCTGAAAATTACTGTAAGAGATTTAATTGATTTATATTTCATTTACCTCATAAAAAGTTGAGGTTTTTATTAAATTTAAGTGTCTGTTTAGTGCCTCTCATTGTATATCCTGATTACTTTTGGTGACTCGGTGTAACATTTAATAACTATTAGTTTTCTTTTGGAGAGTTCTTAACCAGGAAACAAGAGTTCTTACAGCTACATAGATAATTAACTTGAAGCTTGTCTGTCTCCTGAGAGACATCAAATATGTAAATGAGGAACTTAAGCCTTAACAAGACATGGTAAGGAAATCACTAAAACTTTTATCACATGAAAGCTAAAATCCTCAGTTAAAAAATATACCAATATGCTTTGAAGAACTAATATATGCTTCTTGCTTAGGATTTGTAAAATTTATGGGCTTTAAATTCTTTTTTCAAAGCTGCAGAAGCTAGTCAGATCTGTTAACAAAAAAACCAAAGAAGGTAATAAGAAAACAAGGCCAGGAACTACATTTAACTGTTCCACAATGCCCACCGTATTATTGTAACTCAACAAATGTTTAATAAACTCACACCAAGTTTTTCTCTTTTATTTTACAAAATCCCCATCTGCAATATCTAACATTGCTCCAATCTTTTAATCATGTCTTTCAGAGCAAACCAATACGTGATATCTTTGGACAGTTTTTATTGCTAAAGACTTAAAAAAGAAGGAAGAGTTGTTCACATTTGATTTTTAAGCTGATTGAAGAATTCTCATTTTTCTGTACATGCTTGTATTAAATTTTTTTAAATGTTTATTTATTTTTGATAGAGACAGAGTGCAAGTGGGGGAGGGGCAGAGAGTGAGAGGGAGACACAGAATCTGAAGCTGGTTCCAGGCTCTGAGCTGTTAGCACAGAGCCTGACATGGGGCTCAAACTCACGAACTGCAAGATCATGACCTGAGCCAAAGTTGGACACTTAACCGATTGAGCCACCCAGGTGTCCCTGTACATGCCTGTATTATATAATATACATATATAATATATATAAAGAAATATGGAGGAAAAGACCTCCTTTAAGTTTCTGTGCTTGTTTTAATATGAAAATAATTTATCGTTTTAAAAACTTTTAGATATCTGGGTAACATATTTCTGTCATAACTGATAGATGATGTTTTCATTATTTGAGAGAGAGAGAGAGAGAATGAGTGGGGGAGGGACAGACAGAAACGGAAAGAATCCCAAGCAGGCTCCATGCTGTCAGCACAGAGCCCAATGTAGGGTTCTATCTCATGAACCATGATATCATGACTTGAGCTGAAATCAAGAGTTGGACTCCTAACCAACTGAGCCACCCAGGTGTCCCAATGGATTATGTTTTCTTGAGACATGTGAAACTAGCAGATGTAACAGTGAAATTGAGACACTATTTGTAAATTCATAACAGAATGGTTTGCTTGAAAAGTCCGTCGATGTTTTGATTTTTTTGAAAAAGTAAATCATTTGAAGCTTTTAAAGACAATTTACATGGCTCTCAGTAGGTTACGTACTTTTAGTGGAATGCACTTCTAATTATTCCTTCAAGTCTTCAGTTGGGTGTGCAGATTGTATGTTTGCTCTTGTTCAGGTGTATTTAGGGATGGGTCTAACACAGGCACAGACCTTCCCCTAACCTCCGATTTGGTTGAATGCTCCTGTGGTTTGTGCAGCAACATGTATCCTGTGGGGACAGGCACCCACTTAGTGTTCACACAGGGCCACCGCTACAATGGCTTTTCCCTCTGCAAGTCTGGGCCGTGTCTCCAGGCCCAACTCAGGGCAGGAACCAGGATTAGTATGGAATGTGCATGATTTCCTTAAGGAAATTGTCTGACTCTTAAGTAAACACATTAAATAGCACCTGGTCAGGAATAAAGAGCATTTGTGTGCTTGATCAATTCTCCTCGGCTGGAAGTCAGCGAGTGTCTCCCCTGTCAACTGCAGGGAATCTGATCAAAGGTAAAATGGGTAAGAAAGGCAGTGTTCAGAAAAGTGCCACAGTCATATGTTCTTTAAGATATTAGTGCTGGTTTCACTTCCTTTCCACCCATCATGCTACTTTGTTACATGTGGGCATGTGTTTCCCTACATCATCCTATTTCTCAGTTTCCCATGGGAGAAGATATTACTGGGATTCTAGTCATAACATCAATATACTTTTTAATGACAATTAGGTTTTTTTTTTCTTTAAGCTTGTTTCAAGGGTCTCCTAAGCTTGATGTTCTGAAGCGCTCTGAGCGGCCCCGGGCCAAGGATGGGTTATCACTGCAGTGCATACTCTAAAACACTGCAGGGAGTGGAAGATGTTTCTCGGAGCATGAGAAGTTTACAGCCTCACAGGGGAGATAAAGTTCGAATTATGCATATTCACTACCTTAAGTGGCATGGATTTGGTTCCCTCTTGACTTCCAACCTCTCCTCAACATCTTTTAGATCTCTTTAATTTAGAGTAAGAACATGCTTCATTGGTATTGTACTTGCCTATTCCTACAGCTTTGTCATATTCAGAATCTCGTGGAGCACTGCCATCTCGCTGGCCACTTACTCTCCTGCCTCATTAGCTGAAGTCAATTTCTAAACGTATTAAGCCTATCTAGAAGTAAGATGACCCACATCATTCTGAAAACAACAACAACAACACAAAGCTTTTGTAGTAAAGAGAGGACAGGCTCTGTTGTGGGACAGCAGTTGTGTGAGAAGTGTACTTGGACTTCAGGAGTTAAAGTAAAAAATCTTTGATCATCCATCTATCACTTAATTTGTAAATATCTGGATGAGTTACCCTTTAATTCTTACTATTTTGGCTTTCCCTCTTCAGAGCCATTCTAGAAAATGCATGACAGAGTGGCTCACTCCATGGGAGTGGGAAAATCAAATAAAAAAATAAAGACTTGCCTGGCTTCCTGTTTAATTCATTACCTAAAATGTTCCTTTTAGTCATATTAATGATTTTAAATTTTGTTACAAATATTTCCAATTAAAACTAAACAAGGGATTCTTTTCAGGATAAAAAAAAGTAGTTTATGGTTCAACATTTGGCCTTTTAAAAAGGTAATTTAATTTTGTTTCCCTTCAAAGTAAAGGGAAGATTTCAAAGCTTTAAATTATTTGAATACTTGGCTTTTGGGAATATAGTAAGAGGATTATTTTTGGTTAAATTACTGGGACCATCCTTAATAATTCATAATAGCTACATCATTCATGACTTAAGATTGCCTTAATTAGAGAGGATTTTTATCTCATCTTTTTACTATTAGCACTTACTACTGCTTCAGTCTTCTCTTCGACACTATGGGCATCACAGCCATCTTTTCATGTGCTAGATACATAATAATTTGGATTACATAATAATTTTGGATACAAAATATTTGGATTTATGATGCTGAGAAAAAACACACAATGCAGATATATAAAGTATAAATGGAAAAGGCAAACATACCTTGAAATTCATAGAAATGCATCAGTTCCAATTATTTTGGGGGTCTTGGTAATTTTAGTTTTACTTGTCTATCTAAAGAACTATATGCTTTCCAACTACTTTCTTTGGTTAAAGAGACAGTAGAGAGATACATGGATTTGGGAAGAAATAAAATTTAGAATATTTCGGGGAAGTTTTAATTTGTTGACTCCACTGAATTGTTTATAATTGCTAGACATAAGAATAATTAGGGAATGAGTACTAACTCCACCCTTCAGAAAAGTTATAACTGTCATTGGTGGTCTTCAGCTTCTTTTTGTTATTTTTCTCTCTTTTTTTAAAGATTTTATTTTTGTGGAATTTCTACACTGAATGTGCTATTCAAACTCACAACCCTGAGATCAAGAGTTGCACACTCTACCAACTGAGCCAGCCCCATTTTCCTCGTATTTCTTGCAGAGAATAATCATTTGCAAAAGTATTTGTATTTTGATAAATGGGCAAAAGAAACATTTTTCAAATTACTGTCAATATGATCAAGTCTGATTGTGAAAAAGGTGAGTGCAACTGTTAATATGGTTATAAATTATTTTAAGACTGAGAAAAGTAAAGTGCTACAGACATCAAATTTAAAATCAATTACAAAACATTTAAAACACAACAAAACTTATTTTGGCAAACATTATTCACTGATATAGTAACCAAATTAACTTTCAGAGAACCCCTTTGTTCCAGGATCCTAAAACTGTAATAAGGCAAACAGGAACTTAGGAAGCAAGTACTGAATCCATAGTTTTTATGCTACAAGAGCCAAGACAATGTTGTGCAATTGATGCCGTCTGTTTCTTTGGGTTGAGTTCTCCCAGATGTTTTCTGTATACACTCAGCATCGTGCATTAGTCCACTAGTACTTTTTAATGCACTATGATTTTAACAGGAGGTCTGTTCAAGAAGTTTGGTTTTAGAGCTTGTTTTGTGTGCAAACATATGATCTTTGATTTAATTTTTTCTGACACCATGCCCACTGCACAGTAGAGGGAAAAAAAAGTGTAATTGTAGTTTTGTCCTTTATAGCACAGGACAAATAAATGTCAAAATCAAATGGTAGTGTCCCCCAAGGGAAAACACACTTCTGTGATGAAATATTCTTCCTCACTTTCCATTGCTATTCTTCTGAACACCCAGGTGAAGCTGCCTCAGGACCTAATCAAATGCTACTAATTTGCATATAATAAAAACCTTGTCATGAGATTTTAGAATGTTACAAGGGAAGGAGCACCACATCTCTAAAATGGTAAATTATGAAGATATGCATACATCTGTTCTGAATCTACAGTTTATAAACATTCAGAACAGTTTGTGAGCACCTACTTATGTTGTTGATGTAATTGTCAGTTTGATTCTCTGCTTAATAAAGATCCTTGGAAGTGGCATACTGCTATTTCCTATGTTCCTTGAAAATGCTCTGATATTGATAAAATGTCAGACTCCTTCTTGGAAATGAAGATAACAATCAACTTTGCAAGGCAATCATTAAGGTAGCTTTAAAAAGATAGTTATATGAGCAAACAGTTTTCCTGGGAATTATTTGCACTTATAACAGTACTTTTCTTTGTCAAAAATAACAATTCACATAATAAATGTGTGGTTTTCTTACCAGAATCATTCCCACCCCAAATATTTGAAACAATGTGTTTTTAATTCACATGAATTATTTTTAGGGTAAATTCTTTGAACTTTAGGACTAGGGGTTTGCTTTGATAATTTCTGCAAATTTATCAGGTGGTTTTAAAAAGGAAACAAACTCATTTTGTAATATTCTTTTTGAATCTGTAGGGTGAAACTGAACTGTTTTTTTGATTACAGTTAACATCAAATTCACAAATACAAAGTATTAAATTTCTGTTCCCTAATCCTAACATTATATACAGAATTTTGAAAAATGTCTAGAAATTATGGAAGCTACCTAGGTATTTGAAGTGTTCGTTTCTTTTTTTTTTTTCCATTATGAAAAGACTAAATCCCCTTTCTCTAAGAATGAAATACTCAGCTGGTAAAGGAATACACTTGAATTCTGAGATAATTTCATGTTATTCAGTATTTCAGAGAAATGCAAGTTATTATAACATTTGGCACGGGGCACAATGATTACCCCACTTTATGCGGCCACAATAAATATTGTTTTTAAGGACACAATAAATTATGGAGAATGATTTACTGTTTGAAGGCCATATGGTCAGAAGGAAGAAGGCTTAACTGAAACACGAGATGAGGGTAGCCAGAAATTTCCTGTCTAGGTTAGAATTGGAGACGTTTATTCGGGCTCATTTTGGAATTTCTTATATTGAAGTTTTTGAAAGTACAATTGGTTCTCATTTGCCAGTGATACCCTACATGGAGCGAGAAGAATAGACTAATATTTAGCAGTGTGTCAGGGAACTTTCATGTTACAAAGTTCATGTGACAAGAACCTTGTGTCTGCAGTTCAAATCATGCCTCTGTAAAGCAACAATTCTGTAGAATACAAGGTTGTCTGAAAGCAAGAATTACAAGCCAAGAAGAAAGATTTGTCTCCACTCCCAAAAGCAAGCTCCTAAGGGCTGTTGGATTATTTTATTTATTTTTTATTATTTTAATTCCAGTATAGTTAACATACAGTGTTACATTAGTTTTAGGTTGGATTACTTTTATTTAAAGCAATCATTAGATCATTCTTCTTCAGTCACAAGCAACAGAATTTATGCATCTGGGGAATCCCAGTGGACAGGAATTGTGTCCAATTCATCTTTTTTGTTCCCAGAGCCTGCACAGGGTAATATAATAGGCTCTCCATCAATGTGTGTGGATGAATGAATGAAATAAGTAACAACTGACTTTTCTGAGGCTGAATGCCCCTTTTCAGGGATTGAAGTTGTAATTTTATTAATTCAGCTACAGAATGACCTTGAGGTACACATGGATTTAAGGATTTCTTACGATGATCCGATAGCCATCCTATCTCCTGGATGGAACCTTCTCTCTTGGGCAGTCAGTGAGCAGATGGCTTTTCTGTGGTCACAATCTCCTTGATTCCTTTACCAAGTCAGTGAGCACTGCACTGGGGAAGGAGAGTCAAAATGGCCCTTAGAATGGACTGATCCCTTTTTTCTGCTTTGTTTCAATGAAATGACTGAGTGTAGCTGCTGACACAACACTTGATTCCCATCAGGCTGTGCTCATCTAGTATCTTCCCATCAGGCTGTGCTCATCAAGTGTCTTTGATGACCTCCCTCCTCTGTTAGGCTGTAAGTAGGGTGTCTCTTGTTCTGTGGTTCTCCAACATCAAGAACAAGTTTGGATTCATGAAAGTGCTATTACACAAAAACCCAAAATTAGACAGAGTCATTTGTTTTAGGCCCCTTTTAACACATTTGAATTTGAGCTAATGCTTTTCTTCCTGCTTCACTATCCCTTTCAATTTCTTCTCTTTTTCTCATTCCACTTCCCCTGCTACCCAAGCTGAAGTAATTTCTTCATAGGAGTAGTCTGCTTTGAAAAAGTATTGTGGATTTACCTGTGCTGACTAATGGAATTTCATGGAAAATGCAGTGAGATGGACACAATTATCCTGCTGAAATGTTGCCTTTATATACTGTAAACATCTTCAGGGTGTCTTCTTTTGAAATTGGGTCTTACTTACCAAAGAAGCCTAAATTTCAAAGCCAGTACAAGGTTTTGATTGTTTTTCACAATGCTTGCATAGTTTCCACCATAGTTTAGGCTTTTATTTTTATCCTAGTGGTTTATTATTTTCTTCATCTAACTTAAAGGAAAGTTTCTTAGATATTTTCAAGGGTCTCAGTTTTATGCTATTCATGAAATGCTCTGCCCTTTTTAGAATAACTTAAAATTCTTGATATCTTTAAAATCCAAGGTTTTATAATAATTCCTAAGTATATTTTTCTTTGACACGTTTCTCCATGTATAGAAAAAGTAGGGCAGTCATAAATGATGAGAAGTTTAATGGCAGACGTGCAAGGTTTTATTTTTGGGTCCAAGGCTTATAGTATTTTCTAGATTAACATTTTTGACCAGTGCATATCTTGATTATTTCACCAATTGATGAATCAATTATTACCTCTTTAAAATGCCTAGATCTTTTCCCCTAATCTATTTCTTTAAATGCCATATTCTTATCTCAGAGATAAATGGTCTGTATCTCATGATGTTTATCCCAGTTTATCCAGAGCTCCGTTAACAATGCTCAGGCTGCATTTTTTTTCTCAATCAAAAGTGCCTTTACTACACTGCTATTTGTCATTATCTAAAATCTTGAGACAACTTTACATATGATAAAGACAACAATGGGCTTTTTAATATGTCCATGCATGATCATCAACCACTTTCAGGACAAAGTCTTCTTTTAGAGGTAAAGAAATCAAGGATTTACATTAGATAGCAATTGTATCTTCCATTTGTATTGTTTCAAAAAAGCACATGGTGACAAAAAGTGGCTTTAAATTTCAATGATACTTTTAACCTTATTTTATCATTACAACAGCATTTACATATACCTGAAGGATATAAGTGTGTAATAGAACATGAAGACACCCACAATTATTTTATTATGCTATCTGTTGGTCATGTTTGGGAGATCTTTGGCTCACTGGATCCCTTGTATTATTTCAGAACTCCCCCCTACTCCAAGAGGATTTGCAACCCACAGAATGGACACTGCGGGTGCAGTGATGCCTACATAGTAGTCAACTCATCTCATTCTCCTTTGGTTAAAAAAGAAATAGGCCACTGGGCATTTGTTTTGGTGCCCATTTGATAGGACAAATCTTATAGTAGAAAAGAAAAAATTTAAAAGCAATGGTTGTGGAAAATCTGGCTGCTGGTGAAGATAATAGCCAGAATTCCTAGACTTTATTTATGAAGAGAATGTTCACAATCTTCAGAAACTTGCTTTTTGGCACAGGGCAAAATGTCATTGTTTCTGTTTCTCTAGATGAGCCCAATTCTGGTTTTCAGGATACAAAAGATTTTATAGCACTTTATATTCTGATTTAGTACTTATTTAAGAGTTGGACATGAATATTTTTTTATTGATGAGGATTACAGTAAGAGCCTCTTTTGGACTTTAGACAACTACTTTCTTCTTGCTTTACTACTCAGCGGCTAGGACTGATGCCAATTAGTTGCTGCTCAGAGAGAGAAATAAGAAGTTGAAAGTGTCAGTAGATTTTTTGCCACGTGCACTGACAATACAAGAAGGGATCCTTTTCATTCTTTCACTACAAACTTGTTGAGCAACTGCTAGTGCCAAGCACTGTGTTGGATCATGGAGATTTACAGTTTTGTTGCAAAAATCATGGCACCCCCCCAAAAAAAAACACAAGTCTAGTGGAGACACATATGTGGTAACAAGAAATTACAATCACATGGAATCTTTTAATAGAAAGGTATACAAAATTTTGTGGGAAAATAAAATAAGAAGTTTTATAACTCGTTGATATGGTCATCCTTTTAATTTTAGGTTTTCTCATAGTGGTATAGTTGTACCCCAGTATGATTTTAATGTGCATTTCCCTAATGACTATGTTGTAAGTATGATACTGATGAATTTTATTAAAGGTAAAGAAAAAAGTATCTGCATTTCAAGACTCTTTCCAGGATCTAAAGGTGGCAGAAAGTACCTATTGGCCTAATGATAATGTCCCTTGAATGGAAAGTTGAGTTTAGTATCCTGCCAAGAACTAAACCTCAAAAGCATTTCCAAGTCACATCCCTGACTCTTTTTGAGTAAAGTTGTCTTCATTACCACAGACTGAGGCAAAATATTAACAAGGCACAACACTGATAAAAATACTTGTATCTAAAATACATAAAGGACTTTCAAACTCAGAATTAAGAAAACAATCCATTAAAAAAATGTGCAAAAGATTGGAACAGCCATTTCATCAAAGAAGATATATGGATAACAAATAAGCAGATAAAAAAATGTGCAACATAGCCACTAGGGAAAGGCACATTAAAATCACACTGGGGTACCACTATAACACTATGAGAAATAGTTATACCTAAAATTACAAAGATAACCATGCCAAGTATTGGTCACGAAGTAGAAGAACTAAATCTCGTGCCCTTCTAGCAGGAACATAAAATGTTTTCACAACTTTGGAAAATGTCTTGGCAGTTTCTTTACAAGTTAAACACACACCTACTCTATGATTCAGCTACTCCATGTTTAGGCAATTACGCAAGGAAAATGAAAGCATGTGTCTATACAAAACTTACTGGTGAATACGCAGAGCGGCTTTGTTTAGGCAGTCCTGAACTGGAAACAACCCCAATGTCCAAAAACAGATGAGGAGATAAACAAACTGTAGCTTTTCCATAAAATAGAACACTGCACAGCAATAAAAGGAATGAACTGGTGATACATGCTATAACATGAATAAATCTCAAAATTATGCAAAAAGAAGCCAGCCAAAAAGTGTATAGACAGTATGATTCAATTTATATAAAAGTCTAAAGAAATGCAGACTAACTTATAGCAACATAAAGTGAATGTTTATGTAAAGCATTTTATCTATGCCATCTAAGAGGCACACCTGGGAAACATTTTGGTACTCATATACCTGAGAACACACTGACACTGCAGGAAGGGATAGTAGACAGGAATTATAAAGGGGCACCAGGAAACTTTGGGGGTAATGAATATGTTTATCACCTTGATTGCAATAATAATCTCACCAAAGTACCCATATGTCAAGATTTATCAAATTGTGCCCTTTAAGTATATATGTATATTCCATGTCAATTACAACTCACCAAATCTCATTTTTTAAAGCAGCTGGAACATTGCTGTTAGACTGATTGCTAATGTTTGAAAATCATAAGTAAGCAAAAAGGGTTTTGTAGGGGAAAAGTACATGTAATTTTCTTCTCTGCCCTCTGTTTACAGTCTAATTTGTCAATGGCATCACGTCATTGGTGACACTGGTCAGTTGCCAATTTATTAGAATTCTGTTGAAACACACAAGGGTAAAACATAGATTAATATATTTCTTAAGGGGAACCTCTACAGTCTTCGGCTGCCTGGGAAATCCATTTTAATGGAAGCTTTCATTGCACTCAATACATCAGAGATTAGAAGCCTTAGCTACCTTTTATTTAAAACATGTTTGCTTAAATTACAACAAGTTATTTTACAGCTAGACATATGAATGCCACGTGCTAAGTAAATTGTACATTATGTAGAAAGTGTTTAAAAATACCCTGAAGTTGTAGAAATATGAGATGCATATAGAGAATGATAATTTAAGCAGATTCAGTCATCTCGCTGATGTGAAACCGAGTTTTCTGTAGTTCATACAGCAGAAGAGACATATGTCTTGAATGTATTTTAAATATACGCCAAAGCTAGCCCTTTTAAGGGCATCATTGAATTGATAATTTCAAACAGTTTGTCAAACTTAGATATGTTCCAGAGAGGGAAGAGGATCTTGAATGCATCATTTAGTATATTTTATAATGTCATTTTTGAGGATTCATGTTTACTTTGACTGCCTGTCCCACTGTACCCAAAATATGAATAAATAAAGAACTCTTGGTTTCTATGTCCTTTTACTACACAGTGCTGAATGAGTGCTAAAGCTAATATAGCTGGATACAAGTCATGTCCTCCAGTCATCACTCTGTTAATTTGATAATTGCTAAATACTGATCTTAATGAAGTTAACATGCCTGTTATCTGTAACCATAAAACATTCCTGATATAAAACAGTTCCACTGTAAATCAAAGAAAAATGATATGGTCACACATATTAACATGTAAGGTGGTGAACAAATTTAGTTGAATTACATGACACTGTCAGCTCTGTACAGAAAATTCTAATTTTGTAGAAAAGGTCTTGATTTCCAAGCTCTTTACTTGAACAAGAAGATTTAATTTATCTGTTATTTTATGAAGCATTTTTATGTGTAGAAAAAGTGCTACTTGTTTGCACATGCCGGTTATGTGGCATTCTTACATGATTTCATGCTTTGCTGATGGAAAATTAGACCCTTGTGTATTATAAAAGAATAGAAGATAGCTATAGAATCAGGATGCAATCGCCTCAGGACATTCTGTTGACAGCTAGAAATATATACAGACAAAGCAATGTCACTGGATGCTAATGTGAACTATACCACTGATGAGTACTGTAAATCCCTCTAAAAGGAGAAGTCAAAACCCTTTTATTTGAACCTGCGGGGTGGGGGGTGGTGGTTACCTTAAACTTTGACTATAGAGATAATTTCTACACTTCCGTACAATGAAACCATAATGAATGTTTTATAATTACATTATGCCTATGAATTCATACATATGATCCCAGGGGCTGATATCTCTGGATAAAGCCACATATGGATACAAGATCTTTCATTTCTGTTACTTACGTATTAGACTACTAATATGGTGTCTTTCATGCATACTGATAGATGAATCATTCATTTCTTGAATTAGTTCGTACCACACAAAGTCTTATATAATAATTTCCTTGTCAGACATTTTCAATTGTCTCCAGCGTGGAAGTGAATGAGAGGTACACTGTAATTTGACTAACAATGTGTACAAGTAATAATATCTCTAATACTAGCTTATAGGAGACTCCAGTAAGAGATGTCAAAACAGCCCTTGAAGCGACAGTGTCTCTGTTGGTCTTTTTAACCTTCCAAGTCAACTTTAATAAGCATCACAAAAACTCTCAAGAGCAAATCTTGGAGCAAAGGTGTGAATCTGAGGCCAGTGAGCCAAATTCTGAAAGGATTGCCTTGCTTCATCCCCATGTGAAACTATTTACCTTACATTTCAGAAAGCATCTTGTTGCCTATCAACACAGAGTGGGGATAAATTGATCTTGACTGCTTCAGCTCTACTTCCAGAGGCCTGCTGCACTTTATAACTTGTGGCTGAAATATTGGAAGTAAGTAGAAATGTACAGTAGTCAAGTGCAGGGGTCTTCTTTGGTCATGTTAACATTCTTGGTTGGCTTGGCACCCGGAGCGATTTTCCATTACAATGCAACTGTAATATAAGTGGAAACATTTTCTTTAACCAAACAACCCTGTAGGCAGGCTGTGTGTAGTGTTCCTTGAAATGAGTTTGGAAAAACAAAACAAAGCCCTTCCTTGTTTCTTCTAATTGTCACACTCTGAAATGAACTGTAAGTGAAACCTGGTAAGTAAAGATGTCAGGACTATTTAGTTTTCCTACAGCAACTGCTTCTTGGTAGTCAGTATCAAAGAGCAGGGTTATGCCAGGTTTAAGAACTGAGAAGAATACAGAACAGTCCTTGAAAATCACGGCAATTATTCGCAGCAAAAAAGACTCTGGCCTAGAAATCCTAATGCCGGTAGATGGTTTTGGAATTTTTGTTTGGGGCGT
This sequence comes from Hyaena hyaena, assembly GCF_003009895.1. NCBI lineage: Eukaryota > Metazoa > Chordata > Mammalia > Carnivora > Hyaenidae > Hyaena > Hyaena hyaena. The sequence goes on from NW_024082641.1 coordinate 49,142, forward strand.
GAGTAAAACAGAAGAGCTATAGGAGCCAGCTCTTTATAAGAAAAGTCTTTTGTTGCTATCCTAGGCTGACCCTACTTTGTAAGACTGCCATAGACAACTGCAGGGGCACAAATTGAGCAAAATGAACAATGAGCCACAAAACCTCCTGGGACGGAAGATCAGGGACCCCAGTGAGCATTATTTCCCATTTTCAGTCAAATGATGTCCTAAAATAGAAGAAGGACAAACTGTACAAAATATTCTCCATAGGACACAGTGGAGTGCTTCGAAGTAAATAAAGTTCACATGATTTGTTTCGATTTCGAATACATTGCCTTTCTGAGATCAATTCAACAAACACTCTCTCCAGTTCTAAAATGGAAAAAAACAATCCTACTCACACGAAAATGACTTTGTATACAATGAAACCATGAGGAACCAGGTTTATTAACAGGCAGGTAGAATGATTTTACATGTAAAAATATCTCGAGGTAAGAGGAACACATTTGCAAATGTGAATGAAAGAAAGATGGCATGAAGAGTTAGCAAGTTCTCTCTCAAATTCATCAGTACTGTTGTTCTTAACTGATGAGACTGTTAATCAGACCCAGGTGAAGAAGACTACACTTTTCAGGTTTTCTCTAAAGTGAACCTTCTTCCCATGGTGACTGATACTAACACCTTCTGGGTCTTCTTACCTCACAGCAGTATTATCTCAATTATTATTGCCAACTGATGTTGTGCTTCTATGTGAACTACTGACTCTTAGCCCCATTTGTTGTATTGTTCCCTCTTAATTTTTTAAGAAGAGTATTATTATTATATCGACCTACTAAAAACATTCCCATTACTCTCAGGAGAAAGTAAAATCACCAGTCTAGAGCTTGAAAGCCTTCCATAATTGAGAATAAACTTCCCACTACAAAATCCCTTTTCCTCCTTATACTGCTTGATCACGGGAGCTCAAAACATTATCTTCACCTTCCAGTATTTGACTTAGCCATAGCCTCTTCAAATTCCCTTCTGTCTTTTCTGCCTAGACAAACAGTACCGATTTATTTCATTCAACAAAAAATGACACACCCACTCTATATAAGACCCAGTGCTAGACAGAGGGGATACCATAGTGAACAAGACCAACATGATCCCTGCTTTCAAACAATCATCTTCTAGTAAGTAATTTGGGGTGACAGTGGACATAGTGCTACTATTAAAAAGAGATAGTAAAAGTACTATAAAAGAAACAAAATAGGTTCATGTATGGTGACTGGGTAGAGTCACTTAGATTTTGTAATCTGGGAGAACCTCACTGAAGAAGCGGCATTTACATTAACTAAATGCAAGAAAAGCAGCCACGCAAAGACCAGGAGCAGAGTTTTTCAGGGAATGACAAATCAAAATGCATATTCATGGAACGAAGAGAAGGCAGTGAAGCCAAACAGTAATGAGCTGAATTTCAGAGACTCTAGTTTTCTGTGTCAAGTACCTGGAACTTGCCCTCTTGAAATATTCTGGCATGTTACTAATTAACTCCTATCTTGTTTTCTATCTTTTTATTTGGGTGTGTCAATGCCCCGATTAGATTTTGAGTTCACCTTCTGATGAAAATAAAGTCACATTATAAACGATTATGCAGGTTACAGGATCTTCCAGAGTGTTTTTCACTGAGTAGGTTTTAAACACAGTAAAGATGTGAAATCTCCCCAAAATGATATATAGGTTTAATGTTATTACTATCAAAATCCAAGCAGGACTTATTGTAGATATAGAAAAGACTAACCTAATATTTGTATGAAAAAAAAAAAACCCAAAAGAACTAGAATAACTAAAAGAGGAAGAAGAGATTGAAAGGAATCAATCCATTCAATTTTAATACTTATCTATCTACAGTAATCAACAGTATGCGGTACTGGGTGGAGAGACAGACACAGAGAAATGGGACAGAAAAAATAATCCCCCAAATAGATGCATACAAGTTCAGGCAACTGATTTTTGACAAAAGTACAAGAGCAATTCAATGTAGGAAGGACAGTACTTTCAACAAATGGTGTTGGAGCAATTGGATGCCCTATGAAGACAAGGCAAGGCAAGGCAAGGCAAGGCAAGGCAAGGCAAGGCAAGGCAAGGCAAGACAGACAGAGAGAGAGAGAGAGAGAGGGAGGGAGGGAGGGAGGGAGGGAGGAAGGAAGGAAGGAAGGAAGGAAGGAAGGAAGGAAGAAACATAACCTACACTTCACACCCTTTATAAAATTAATTCAAAATATACCATGGACTTAAATGGGAAATGTAAAATTATAAAACTTTAAGAGAAAAATAGATAATCTTTAATATCTCGGCCTGGGCAAAGAGTTCTCAGACTTGACACCGAAAACATATAAAATGGAAAATTGATATGTTAGCCATCATTAACATTTAGAGCCTTTTTCTGTGAAAGACCCTTTTTTAAAAAAAAATCAATGTTTATTTACTTTTGAGAGGAGAGAGAGAGAGAGAGACAGCATGAGAGGGGAAGGGTCAGAAAAGAAGGAGGACACAGAATCTGAAGTGGGCTTCAGGCTCTGAGCTGTCAGCACAGAGCTCCACATGGCGTTCAAACTCACAAACAGCAAGATCATGATCTGAGTTAAAGTCGAGCATTTAACCAACTGAGCCACCCAGGCACCCCAACCCTCTGAAGAATATTAAAAATATAAACAAAAACAAAAAACAAGCACAGACTGAGAGAAAAATATTTGCAAGCCACTAATCTAATTAAGGACGAATATCTAGAATATATAAAGAACACTCTAAACTCAACAGTAAAAACAACAACCAAATTTGAATGGGCAAAGGCATTAACAGACACTTCCCTGAAGCAGGTATACAGGTAGCAAATAAGCATATGAAAAGATACTAAATATTTTCCTTTAAGGAAATTCAAGTTAAAAATGCAGTGAGGTTATCATTAAATATATCAAAATGGCTAAAATACAAAATAGTAATACAAATTACTGACAAGGATGTAAAGAAGCTTAATTATTCATATATTCTTGGTTGGAATATAAAATGGTAAAGCCATTTTGAAATAGTTTGGCAGCTTCTTAAGACACTAAAAATCCTGCTACCATACAACCCAAAATGATTAAATATAATCTTAGGCACTAATTCCAGAAAAATAAAAATTCACGTTCACATAAAAATCTGTGTTCATAGAAGCCTTATTTCTAATACCACCAGACCAGAATCAATTAAGACATCCTTCAAGGGTGAATTGCTAAACAATGATTAAACAAAAACTATAGTCATTGAAATATTACTGAATATAAAGGAAGAATCTATTTCTACATATAGCAACTTGGGTAAATCTTAAGGTAATTACATGAGTGATAAATCTAATCCTGAAAGGTTTATATTGATAATAAACATTATATGTGCTATATTATTCCATTTACATAACCTTCTTAAAATGACAAATTTCTAAATATAGAAAATAAGTGGTTACCATTAATTAAAGAGGAGTGGTGCTGGAAAATAAGGGTGTGTATTTACAAAAGGACAATAGGAATTATCCTTGTGGTGATGAAATTTGTTCTTTTTTAAAAAATTGTATTTAAATCCAAGTTAGTTAACATATAGTGTAATAATAGTTTAAGGAATAGAATTTTGTGATTCATCACTTACATATAACACCCAGTGCTCATCCCAAGTACCTATCACCCATTTAGCCCATCTCCCCACCCAACACCCTTCCAGCAACACTCAGTTTGTTCTATGTATTTAAGAGTCTCTTATGGTTTGCCTCCCTCTCTCTTTTTATCTTATTTTTCCTTCTCCTCCCCTATGTTCATCTGTTTTCTTTCTTAAATTCCATATACAAATGAAATAACATGGTATTTATCTTTCTCTGACTGACTTATTTCATTTAGCGTACTAAATTCTAGTTCCATTCATGTTCCTGAAAATGGCAAGATTTTATTCTTTGTGATCACTTAGTAATATTTCATTGTATAAGTATGCCACATCTTCTTCACCCATTCATCAGTCAATAGACATATGCGCTCTTTCCATAATTTGGTAATTGTCAGTAGTTCTGCTATAAACATTGGGGTGTACGTACCCCTTCAAATCAGCATTTTGAGATCATTTGGATAAATACCTAGTAGTGCAATTGCTGGGTCATAGGGTAGCTCTATTTTTGATTTTTTTGAGGACACTTCATACTGTTTTCCAGAGTCGCTGACCAGTTTGCATTCTCATCAGCAGTGCGAAAGGGTTCCCCTTTCTCTACATTCTCACCAAAATTTGTTGTTTCCTAAGTTGTTAATATTAGCCATTCTGACCGGCGTGAGGTGGTATCTCAATGTGGTTTTGATTTGTATTTCCTTGATGATGAGTGATGTTGAGGATCTTTTCATATGTCTGTTAGCCACCTCAATATCTTCTTTGGAAGTGTGTTCATGTCTTCTGCTCTTTACTTCACTGGATTATTTTTTGGGGTGTTGAGTTTGATAAGTTCTTTATAGATTTTGGATACTGACCCTTTATCTTATATGTCATTTGCAAATATTTTCTCCCATTCCAGTGGTTGCCTTTTAGTTTTGTTGATAGTTTCCTTCACTGTGCAGAAGCCTTTTATCTTGATGAAGTCCCAATAGTTCATTTTCACTTTTGTTTCTCTTGCCTCCAGAGACATATCTAGTCAGAAGCTGCTGCAGCCAAGGTCAAAGAGGTTGCTGCCTGTTTTCTCTCTCTAGGATTTTGATGATTTTCTGTCTTACATTTAAGTCTTTCATGCATTTTGTTTATTTTTATGTATGGTATAAAAAAGTGGTCCAGGTTCATTCTTCTGCATGTCTCTGTCCAGTTTTCCCAACACCATTTGCTAAGGCAACTGTCTTTTTTTCCATTAAATATTCATTCCTGCTTTGTCAAAGATTAGTTGGCCATACATTTATGGGTCCATTTCTGGATTCTCTGATCTGTTCATTGATCTGTGTGTCTGTTTTTGTGCCAGTATCACACTCTCTTGATGATCACAGCTTTGCAATACAGCTTGAATTCCAGAATTGTGATGCTTCTAGTTTTGGTTTTCTTTTTCAAGATTGCTTTGTCTTTTCTGGTTCCATACAAATTTTAGTATTGTTTGTTTTAGCTTTGTGAAGAATGCTGGCATTATTTTGATAGAGATTGCATTGAATATATAGATTGCTTTGGATAGTATCAACATTTTAACAGAATTTGTTCTTCTGATCCATGAGCATGAAATGTTGTTCCATTTCTTTGTGTGCCTTCTCCAGTTTCTTTTATAAGCTTTCTATAGTTTTCAGTGTAAATTCTTTTACCTCTTTGGTTAAGTTTATTCCTACATATTTTATGGGTTTTGGTTCAATTATAAATGTGATTAATTCCTTGATTTCTCTTTCTGCTGCTTCTTTATTGCTTCATTTTTCATTCTGCAGGTTGATTCTTATACCCTGTGATTTTGCTGAATTCATGGATAAGTTCTAGCTGTTTGTGGTGGAGTCTTTTGGGTTTTCCATGTAGATATAATGTCATCTGTAAAGAGTGAAAGTTTGACCTCTTCCTTGCTGATTAGGATTCTCTTTGTTTCTTTTTTGTCAACTGATTGCTGAGACTAGGACTTCCAACACTATGTTGAACAATAGTGGTGAGGGTGGACATCCCTGTCATGTTCCTGACCTTAGGGGTAAAACTCTCAGTTTTTCCCTACTGAGGATGATATTAGTAGTGGGTCTTTTGTATATGTGCTGCCGAAGCGAGCACTGTAGTGGGTCTTTTGTATATGGCCTTTATTATCTTGAGGTATGCTCCTTTTATCCCTAGTTTCTTGGAGGTTTTTTCAAGAAAATATCCTGTATTTTGTCAAATGCTTTTTCTGCATCTATTGAGAGGATCAGGTTCTTATTCTTTCTTTTGTTAATGTGATGTAGCACATTGATTGATTAGCAGGTAATCAACCATCCCTGGAGCCCAGAGATGTATCCCACTTGACCATGGTGAATAATTCTTTTAATGTATTGTTGGATCCAGTTTGCTAGTATCTTGTTGAAGATTTTTGCATCTGTGTTCATTGGAGCAATTGGTCTGTAGTTCTCCTTTTTAGTGGTTTCGGATCAGTGTAATGCTGGCTTCATAGAATGGGTTGGAAGGTCTCCTTCCATTTCTATTTTTGGAACAGCTTCAAAAGAATAGGTGTTAACTCTTCTTTAAATGTTTGGTAGAATTCTCCTGGAAAGTGACCTGGTCCTGAACTCTTGTTTGTTGGGAGATTTTTGATTATTGTTTCAATTTCTTTATGAGTCTGTTCACATTTTCTACTTCTTCCTGTTTCAGTTTTGGTAGTTTACATATTTCTAGGAATTTGTCCATCTCTTACAGGTTGCCCAATTAGTTGGCATATAAGTGCTCATATTCTCTTATTATTGTTTATATTTCTGTGGTGCTGGTTGTGAAATTTCCTCTTTCTTTCTCAATTTTATTTATTTGGGTCCTTTCCTTTTTCTTTTCGATTAGTCTGGATAGGGGTTTATCAATATTTTTAATTCAAAGTATCAGCTCCTAGTTTTGTTGATCTGTTCTACCATGGGTTTTTTCCCCAATATTATTGATTTCTGCTCTAATCTTTATTATTTCCCTTCTGCTGGTTTTGGGCTTTACTTGCTATTTGTTTCATAGCATTGTGGTCTGAATATATGCATAGCATGATATCAATCCTTTTGTACCTGTTGAAGGCTGATTTGTGACCGAGTATGTGATCTATTCTGGAGAATATTCCATGTACACTCAGAAAGAATGTATATTCTGCTGCTTTAGGATGAAATGCTCTGTATATATCTGTTAAGTCCATCTGGTTGATGTGCCATTCAAAGCCATTGTTTCCTTGTTGATTTTCTGCTAAGATGATCTGTTCATTGGTGTAAGTGGGGTGTTAAAGTCCCCTACTATTTTGATATTATCAATGTGTTTCTTTATGTTTGTGACTAATTGATTTATATATTTGGTTTCTTAAAGTTGGGGGCATAAATATTTACAATTGTTAGATCTTCTTGGTGGATAAACCCATTAATTATGATATAATGCCCTTCTTCATCTCTTGTTACAGTTTTTGTTTTAAAATCTAGTTGTCTGATTTAAGCATGGCTACTCTCGCTTTCTTTTGACATCCATTAGAATGACAGATTGTTCTACATCCCTTACTTTTAAATGCAGTTGTCTTTAGGTCTAAAATGAATCTCTTGTAGGCAGCATATAGATGGATGTGGGTTTTTTCATTCTGATAACCTATGATTTTTGAGTGGAGCATTTACACCATTTACATTTAGAGTGATTACTGAAAGATATGAATTTAGTGCAACTGTGGTGCCTGTAGAGTTGGTGTGCCTTGTAATGTTCTCTAGTCCTTTCTAGTCTTTGTACTTTTGGTCTATTTTGTTTGTTTTGTTTTCTTTCTCCACTCAAAGAGCCCCCTTTAAATTTATTGCAGGGCTGGTTTAGAGGTCACAAACTCCTTTGGTTTTTGTTGTCCACAAAACTATCTCTCTTTCTATTTTGAATGACAGCTTTGCTGGATAAAGAATTCTTGACTGCATATTTTTCCAATTCAGCACATTGAATATATCCTGCCACTGCTTTCTGACATGCCAAGTTTCTGTGGAGAGATCTGTTGAGAATCTTATCTGTCTTTTCTTGTAGGTTAAGAACTTTTTTTTTTAAATTTTTTAAAAAAATTTAGGGGTGCCTGGGTGGCTCAGTCTGTTAAGCATCCGACTTCGGCTCAGGTCATGATCTCACTGTTGTGGGTTTGAGCCCCACATTGGTCTCTGTGCTGACAGCTCAGAGCCTGGAGCCTGCTTCAGATTCTGTGTCTCCCTCTCTCTGCCCCTTCTCTGCTCATGCTCTGTCTCTCAAAAAATAAAATAAAATGTTTAAAAATATTTTTTATGTTTTTTTATTCTTGAGAGAGCGAGCGAGTGAGCAGGAGAAGGGCAGAGAGAGAGGGAGACACATAATCTGAAGCAGATTCCAGGTTCTAAGCTGTCAGCACAGAGCCTGACATGGGGCTCAAAGTCACAAACTTTGAGATCATGACCTGAGCTGAAGTTGGACACTTAACAACTGACTGATCCACCCAGGAGCCCTGGTTAAGGACTTTTATCCATTGCTGCTTTCATAATTCCTTCCTTGTCTGTTTATTTCCTGAATTTGGCTATGATATGCTTTGGTGGTTGTCAGTTTTTGTTGAATCAAATGGGAGTTCTCTGTGCTTCTTGGATTTTGATGTCTGTGTCCTTCCCCAGATTCGGAATGTTTTCTGCTATAATTTGCTTACATAAACCTTCTGCCCCTATTTTCTCTCTTCAACCTCTGGGATGCATAGGATTCAGATGTTATTCCTTTTTAATAAGACACTGAGTTCTCTAAGTCTTGTATTGTGATCTTTTGTCTTTGTTTCTCTCTTTTATTCCACTTTATTATTTTCCATAATTTTATCCTCTATATCACTTATTCATTGCTCTACTTTGTCCATACTTGCCATATGTCATCCATTCAAGATTGCATCTTAGTCATAGTATTTTTTCAGCCTGACTAGGTTAAAAAAACTTTTTTTAATGTTTATATTTATTTTTGAGACAGAGAGAGACAGAGCATGAATAGAGGAGGGAGAGAAGGAGATGGAGACACAGAATCTGAATCGAGCTCCAGGTTCTCAGCTGTCTGCACAGAGCCAGACCTGGGGCTTGAACTAGTCAACCATGAGATCATGACCTGAGCAGTAGCCAGACACTCAACCAACTGAGTCACCCAGGCACCCCTCAGCCTGACAAGACTTTAGTTCTTTTATCTCCACAGAAAGAAATTCTCTGGTGTCTTCTATGTTTTTCAACCCCAGCTAGTGTTATTATAATTTTGATTTTAAATTCTAGTTTAAATATCTTACTTATATTTGTGTTGATTAAATCTCTGGCCATCATTTCTTCCTATTCTTTCTTTTGGGGTGAATTCTTCTCTCTTGTCATTTCAGAGGAAGAAAAACTTAATAAAATAAAAAGTTAAAAATTAAAGCAAAAAAATCAAATACAGGAAGCTACCTCCTAGGTGATTTTCAATCTGCTTGTTGAGAGAAGCTTGATAGAATAGAGAAAAAGAGAAAGAAAAAAAGTTTAAAAATGTTAAACAAATTTTAACAATAAAATAGAATAAATAAAATAAAATAAAAAATAAAAAAGAATTTGCTTTCTGTATCCAGGAATAAGAAAAGAAAGAATAAAAATAACAGAAGCAAAAACAGAAACAAAGAAAACAAATAAATGAACCAGCAAGCAGAATGAAACTCGAATGAAGTTATATCAAGTTTTCCTAGAACTGAAACTTTGGGCACACTATAATCCATAGACTAATAAGCAGGTGGAAGGGATTTGTGCTGGTTTTCTGGAGGATGTGTCATTCTATTCCACCATCTTAACTTCTATGCTTGTTCTTTGCCTTGACTGTATCAGTGTCACTATCTTGGCTGTGAAATCATTACATTTTGGTCTATTTCCCTTTTTTCCTTCTACCAATCTGATTTTTCCCCATCCATGTATAAATGTATCTTTTTCCTGTTCCCTGGATTTTTTTCCCCAACTTATTTCTCATGTTCTGGTAAATTCTATACCTGAACAAGTACATTCACTACTGGTCAGAGCTTAAGTGAGAAACAATAAGCATACTCAAAAGACTTTAACCAGACAGCATGAAATAAAGGAGCTAATTTAAAAGCTTTGTAAAAGTTAAAGGACCCAATAAAGAATGGCAAAACAGCAGAGGATAGGTAGCAATCAGAAGCCATTACCAACCCTAGTCCTGACAGTGCAAAGAGAAAGAATAATGACATTGAGGTCTAGAGAGAGCTGAAGTCATGGATTGCATTGGTAGATACATTGCAATCAAGGAGTGTATATATGCATGTAAAAACTTAGGACAAATTACCACTGTCTATCTGAAAGAAGTCCAATTCAACTTGCCACTTGGTAGTAAAACTGCCCTCCTGGCCCCCAACAATGCTGTCAGTCTGTTCTATCAAGGACATAATTTGCATTGGCCTTTGTCGCTGGGGGACTCCAGGAGTGCCTGATCAGCCTTTGTGATGAGTTCATATTGCTGGCACCATACCCAGCATCCATGCCTTCTGCAATGGACAGCATAAACTTCAGGGTAGATGGCAAAGAGTTGACTTATATACAAAGGATGGGTCACGTTTTATATCTGGTTAAGAGCCTCCTCCACTGTGGATACCCTCTGCTGAATATCTGTCAGGCAAATTCTTCACCCTGCTCATTGTGCACAGTTTATTTACCTGAATCTTCCCCAGATAAATGTTGCCAATCTTCCAGTCTTGTCAGGTCACAACAACCATTAATTTCTAACTTTAATTTTCAGGTAACATTTTTCTGGACACATGTAACCTTAATCTTTTCTTTAGTTTTCATTTTTCTCCTTTTTACAGTGCTATTACGGGTACTCTTTATGACACTGAAATATGCAAGGAACTAAGCTTGAGTGTTTACCAAAAAAGATTTGGTTTGACTAAATTTATGTATAACTCTCACTGATATGATGTTTCTATGGTTTATATACTTCATTCAATATTGAGAATGACTAAGGAGATTTCAAGAGTTCCAGAGTAATGAGTAGTTCATGTTTTTAATAAAAATATATGAATGATATAAATACCAAATACAGAAATGCCATATTTTTTCAGCAATAAGGTATATTTTTCAGCAATAAGGTATATGATGAAGACAGAAAATATGACAAATTATGAATTGGTATATTCATGTTTGTTTTAATCAATTTATACTGACAAAGTCATGCCAGGCTTGCAGTTTGACCTCAACATTATACACATTAACATCTGTCTTTTAGAAGGCTTGGAGTGATGACCTCTAATTTTATACCACACATACTAAAGAGCTATTGTAGACTCTTGCTATTCTATTATTTTCCAAGTTATTTTGAACAGTACTCAGAAACCAAATTTTAGATGGCAAACCGTTTAGTGAGAAGCCCAATTTTTATCCATAAGTGTGAAGATTAACTTGTTCAACTAGAATGGCCAGATATTGTTGAATTCTGTACTGGACCTAAAAACCTTTACATATTACATCATTAATCTTCCAGATACTTTCTATAACACCTTAATAATGAATATTACTTCATGATCCTGTACTCCTGGTTGATTATTTCATGGCCAATTCTTTTCTTTTAAACTTACACTAAGTCTTACATGATTAAGAATTAAACATTTTTGACCTAGAAAACTCAAAATCTATAATATCCATTTTTTTGGATTATTGCATACTGGGCATAGATACACTCATAAGACTATCAAAATTCATACAATAAAATACAGGCAATTCCAGTATATTAAATTTATTAGATAGCAAAATAGATAACAAAACAAACCAAGAATTATGGAGACATTGTCACCAGTAAGCCTACAGTAAATGAAATATTAGTTAGTGTTCTTTAGGTAGAAGAGGCTCAGAAGGAAGCTCAGAGAAACAGGAAAGAATGGCAAGAAAAAAATGTAACTCTGTAAGTATAAATGAATTTTAATGATATAAAACAATAATAATAATATCTTTCAGGATTTTAAGCATATAAAGAGTTAAAATTCATAATAAAAATGTGTACATCTGAACTGGATAAAGAGGAGTATTCTAATGTCCTTATTTCAGGTGGAAAGAAGTAAAAGAGTTTATTTACTTTAGTCTTTGATTAGTAAAGAATGTGTATTACAAGCTCCAAAGTAAATTAAACAATAAAAATGCTATCGCAAATTATCAATTCAAAAGAAGAAAAGGAAAGTGAGTGAAGAGGTGGAAGAAATACAAAGAAAATAGTAAGATGATAGGTTTATTCCAAATGTAAGAATAATTACATTAAATATAGCATAGCTAAATGATCCAATAAAAATGTCTATAAATTAGATTAAAATTCAAAACAAAAGAGGGGCGCCTGTGTGGCTGAGTCGGTTAAGCGACCGACTTCAGCTCAGGTCATGATCTCACGGTTCATGGGTTCGAGCTTCGTGTCAGACTCTGCCGACAGCCAGCTCAGAGCCTGGAGCCTGTATCGGATTCTGTATCTTCCTCTCTCTCTGACCCTCCCCTGGTCATGCTGTCTGTCTGTCTGTCTCTCTCAGAAATAAATAAAACATTAAAAAATTTAAAAAGAAGCACAATTATAGACTACTTAGAGAAGGCCATCTAAAATACAACATATAAATGCTGAAATCTAAATTATAGAGAAAATATATCATGCAAACACCAAATAAGAGAAAGTTGGTGAAACTATACAATTATTAGATAAATAAAGTTATATAAATAACATAAAATTAATAGACAATTCATAAGAAAAGTTTAATATACCAAGAAGATTAATTATTCTAAATTTATATGTACCAACAGCTTAGCCTACTTTTTTTTTTTATAAAACATAGTTCAGAAAATGAAAGTCAATATTGACAAATTCACAATTATGTGAGATTTTTGTGTACCTCTACCAATAACAGTACATGTTGACCAAAACAAACAAACAAAAAAATGAAACAAAAACAAAATACATTATGGGTAAAGAAGATTTAACAACATTATTTTTAAAAACATGAACTGACAGGGGCACTTGGCTGGGTCAGTCAGTTAAGCATCCGACTTTGGCTCAGGTCATGATCTCACAGTTTGTGGGTTTCAGCTCCACATCAGGCTGTGGGCTGACAGCTCAGAGCCTGGAGCCTGCTTCTGTTTCTGTGTCTCCCTCTCTCCCTGCCCCTTCCCATATCGTGTTTTGTTTCTCTCTATCTCAAATATAATAAACATTAAAAAAATTAAAAATTAAGAAAATAAAAATAAGAACTGACACACATGGATTATTGTACCCAACAACTTCAGAATACACATTACTTTCAAATACATTTGGGATATTTATCAAAATTGATTATATGCTATTCCACAAAGCCAGTTTCAATAAATTTCAAAGGGTTAATATTCTGAAACTACAAAGGAATTAAGTTTGAAATCAGTAACAAAAGATAACTAGAAAATTCTCATATAAATACAAATTACAACATGTATTTCTAAGCAACCTAAGGTTCAAAGAAAAATCAAATAGAAATTAGATACATTTTAATTGAATTAAAATGAGAATACTACTTATGAAAATCTGTGAGGTGACATTAGCAAGATGGTGGTACAGGAAGCCCTCACCCCTCCTTTGCCCCAAGAATATAACTTAACAATCTATGGACAAATTTCCTTTGTAAGAAACCCAGGGAGAAGTTCCTACACCTTGGATGAGTGTAAATTTGCCCATATCAGAACTGGTAGAGAAATTCAAAACACCTTTTTGTCATCAGCTCTATCCTATCCCAAACATAGTACTGTATGATCAGGATGCCCCTTAGCTCTCAGCTGCGTGTGTTGGGGAGGAGGGGGGCAGATTGCATGTTCAAAGCTCTAGCTTTTCTGGGAGATACTCAGAGGACTGGCTTCTGTCTAACCAATTGTGGAGTGTTAATGAGAGCGGGCATAATCTAGCTGCCTGGGGCTAGGGAGAATTCCAGTTGGGCTGAAATCCCTCCTCCTGGCTCAGTAGACAGTGAACAAACAGAATACCTTACCCTCAGTTATTCCCTTGGGAGGGAAAGAGTTGGACCATGTCTCTAATGATCCAACTTTTCCAGGGGATACCCAGAGTATTGCCCTTTTTCCTAGCTGGTCTTGGAAACCTGACAAAACCTAGCATAGTCTAGCCTCCTGGTGGCCACTAAGAGCAGATACAGCCCTTTCATCTGTCATGAAACTATTCACCACAGCCCCTCCCTCTAGATTACTACAGAACAAATAGGTAAAAACAAACAACAAACAAACAAAAACAAAAAACTCCACCATATCCCAGTTTCTCCCTGGGATAAGGAAAGATTCAGATCAAGCATTTAATGATTGAGTTTTTCTGAGTGTGGCTTGAGGAATTAGCTTCAGCCTTGCTCATTTTGATAGCTAATCAGACCTAGCATATTTTAGACACTTGGGGCACCTAAAAACAAAGAAAATAAGTTGGACAGCCATGACAATTAAAGATATTCCCAGAATCTCTGCCCAAGCTGATTGGTGGTTTTTTGGTTTTCATGTAGGAGGCCAGTCTATGAAGACTGGGAAAAGTGACTGGTATGTCTAATGCACAGATACCAACATAGAGTTAAGAAAAATGAAAGAAAACAACAACAACAACAACAAAAAACCCAGGGAAATACCCTCCAAACAAAAGGACAAGATAAATGTCCAGAAACTGATCCTAATGAAAGACAATTATGTGAATGACCTGACAGAGAATTCAAAATAACCATCATGAAGGCGCTCACCAAGATCAAGAGAATAATGCATGAACAAAGTGAAAATTTCGATAAAGGCATAGAAATATTTTTTAAAGTATCAAAGAGAAATAATGAAGCTGAAGAACATAACTAACTGTACTGAAAAATTCACTCAAGGGGTTCAAAAACAGACTAGATCAAGTATAAGAAAAGATCAGTGAACTTGAACACAGATCATTAGAATTTATTTGGTCAGAGGTGTAAAGAGGATATAGAATGAAAAAGATGGAAGGAAGCTAAAAGTACTTCTAGGACACCATCAATCTGACCAATATAACAATATGGCAGATTCAAAGGAGACAGAGAGAAGGAATCAGAAAGCATATTCAAAGAAATAAGGGCTGATAATTTCTCAGATCTGGGGAAGGAAAAGGACATTCATTCAGAGTCAGGAAGCCCAAGGGATATCATGAATCCAAAGAACTCCACAAGGAAACACATTATAATTGAAATTTTGAAAATCAAAAACAGAATTTTGAAAGCAGCATGAAAAAAGCAACTTATCACACACAAGCAAACCTCATAACGCAGTAGTAGAATTTTCAATAGAAGTCTTGAAGGCTAGAAGGAAGTGTAATGATATATTTAAACTGTTGAAAGAAAAAAAAAAAGCCAGTCAATGATATTATATCTGGCCAAACTCCCTTCAAAAATGAAGGAGGGGACACCTAGGGGTACAGCTGGTTGAGTGTCTGACTCTTGGTTTCAGCTCAGGTCATGATTCCAGGGTTGTGGATTGAGCTCCATGTCAGGCTCCACGCTGAATGTGGAACCTACTTCAGATTCTCTCTCTCTTTCCCACTCAGCTCCTCTACCCTCTTGTGCTCTCTTTAAAAAAAAAAAAAAAAAAAAAAAAAAAAAGATAAAGACTTTCCCAGACAAAAACTGACGGAGTTCATTATCACTAGATCTGATTTATAAGAAATTTTAAAGGGAGTTCTTCAAGTTGAAATAAAAGGATGCAAAATAACCCATAATTGCAGAAGAAAGTATAAAACTCATTGGTAAAGGTAAATATATAGACAAAAAGCAGACTAATGTATTATTGTAATGGTTATGGATAAATCACTTTCAAGTCTAGTATGAAAGCCAAAAGATGAAAATATTAAAATAAATATAACAAAAAATGTTAGTGGATGTACGATGGATGTAAATTGTAACATCAATAACATAAAGTGCATATGTAGGAGAGAGTAGTAAAATGTAGAGTGTATGCAACTAAAGTTAAGAAGGTAGCTTAAAATTGCCTCTAAAACTATAAAGTATTTTCATGCAATCCTTATTGTAACTACAAAGAAAATGTTTATGGAAACTACACAAAAGAAAAAAGAAGGTAATTAAAAGCATACCAATACCAAAATTTTTTTTAAATCAATGAAACAAAAAGATAGTAAGAGAAACAATAATTACAAGGCAGCCAGTAAACAACTGACAAGATGGCAATAGTAAATCCTTTTCTATCAATAATTGCCTTAAGTGTAAATAGATTAAACTTAACTAAAGGACAGAGTGGCTAAATTTACTTAACAAAACAAGGTCTAACTATTGCTGTCTAAAAGAAACTCACTTTAGATTTATGGACACATGTGTACTGAGTGAAGGGATAGAAAAAGGTATTCCATGCAAATTGCAACCAAAAGAAAGCAGGAGCAACTATACTTAGAGCAGGTGAAATGTATGTAAAGTTAAAAACAAGAGACAAGAAGGATATTCTATAATCAAAGGGTTAATTCAACAAGAAGATGAAATGATTATAAATCTACATGCATCTGATATCAGAACACTTAAATAAATAAAGGAAACAGTGATAGAACTGAAAGGGAGATATAGACCACAATAGACCATAATAGTAGGACTCTTCAACACTTCACTTTGAATAATGGATAAAACAACCATACTGAAAATCAACAAAGAAACAGTGGACTTGAACAATATGACTTTTGAAAATGGACTTGACAGATGTACTAAGCATTTCATTCAAAAGCACCGGAATACACATTGTTTTCAAGTGCACAGTGAACATTTTCCAGGATAGATCACATGTTAGGTTACAAAACAAGTTTTAAAATATTTAAGAAGATTGAAATCATAGCATGTATCTTTTCTAATCACAATGGAATTAAATTAGATATTGATAGCAAGAGAAAATTTAGAAATAAGTAGAAATTAAGCAACACACTTTAGAATAACCAGTAGGTCAAAGAACAAGTCAAAGCAAAATTTTAAAAAATGTTTTGAGAAAAATAAAAATGAAAATAAAAAATAAAAAAATAGAATGCAGCAAATGCAGTACTAAGAGGAAAGTTTGTAGCAATAAATGCCAATGTTAAAAAAGTATAAAAAGATATGACATAAATAACCTAACTTTACACCAAAAAGAGTAAGAAAAAGAATAAACTAAGCCCAAATTTAGCAGATGAGAGGAAATAAAATAGAGAACAATAGAAAAATTAATGATACCAGGAGTTTGTTTTTTGAAAAGATAAGTAAAGATAAGCATAACTGACCAACATTTAGTAAAATTTAAAAAAAAAAAGAACACTAAAATAAATAAATCAGAAATGAAAAGAGAAGACATCACAACTGATGCAACAGAGATATAAAGGATTATAAATGACTATTATGAACAAGTATATACCAACAAACTGGATAAACTGGAAAACATTTATTAAGTTTCTAGAAACATACAACCTACAATAGATTGAATACTGAAGTAACAAAAAACTGAATAGATCAACAAATAAAAAATGATCCCAGCAAAACCCTGATAGCAGAGGTAGACAAAGACACTAAAAGAAAACTACACAGCAACCCAGTCTCTCCACGGGGTCCAGGGCAGCTCTTCCTACCCATGGCTCCTGTCCCTGTGCTTTAATAAAGTCACCTTTTTGAATGAAAGACATCTTCAAGAATTTTTTCTTCATCATCCGCTCCAGACCCCATGAATTCTGCACCAAGGCCTCCAAACCTCATCAGGCAAGTCTCCACAGGGAGAATACAAGGAATGGCCTCTGTCTCTCTTCAAAAACACTGATCGCCCACCTCCAACATTACATGTACATCTGCATTCTGGACAGCTTCTCAGTTCATTGCAACAGTTTTTCCTGAGGAGGGCATTGGTTTTTAGAATTTGTCTTCTTGTCAGAGAAACAGGGCTACCTCAAGAAACAAGCCAGAGTACACAAGGTGGAGAGTCCCAAATATCACTACGAATAGAAAAATAAACTAACCAAGGTCCCCAAAAGAGAGACCAAGAGATACCATTCAAAAAACACTCTCTGAAAGGATAGGCCCTGGACAGTCAGAGTCTTCTTGGATACAGCAGCGCTCATAGATACAGAGAGCATAACAGGTCTTTAAAACCAACAAGAGCCGGAAAGCTAACTAAAATGATGAAATGAAAGACCTCTCCTCCAAAGAAACTCCAAGAAGAAATGACAGCTAATGAACTGCTCAAAACAGAGATCAGCAGCATAAGTGAACAAGATTTTAGAATAATAATGGTAAAATTAATAGCTGGGCTTGAAAAAAACATAGGGGACATCAAAGAAACTATGGCTACAGACAGAATGGAAAATAAAAATAGGCATGAAGAATTCAAAAATGCGATAAATGAGATACATAATAAATTAGAGGCCTCCAATGCACGGATTGAAGAGGCAGAAAGGAGAATAAGTGATTTAGAAGACACCATTATAGAAAAACAAGAAGCTGACAAAAAAAGAGACAAACTGATCCAGGAACAGGAAAGAAGAATTCGAGAGCTCAGCGATACGGTCAAACGCAACAATATCCGTATCATAGGAATCCCAGAAGAGGAAGAGAGAGGGAAAGGTGCTGAAGGAGTCCTGGAACAAATTATAGCAGAGAACTTCCCCGACCTGGGGAAGGAAGTAAATGTGGAAGTACAAGAGGCTCAGAGGACTCCCCTCAGACGTAACCTGAATCGATCTTCTGCACGACATATCATAGTGAAAATGGCCAAATACAAGGACAAAGAGAGAATTTTGAAAGCAGCTAGGGAGAAAAGGGCCCTAACATACAAAGGGAAACCTATCAGAGTGGTGACAGACCTATCTACTGAAACTTGGCAGGCTAGAAAGGAATGGCAGGAAATCTTCAATGTGATGAACAGTAAAAATATGCAGCCAAGAATCCTCTATCCAGCAAGCCTGTCATTCAAAATAGAAGGAGAGATAAAAACCTTTCCAAATAAACAGAAATTGAAAGAATTTGTCACCACGAAGCCAGCCCTACAAGAAATCCTGAGGGGGATGCTCTGAAGGAAAGGTTGCAAGGAACAAAGATACCAGAGACACCACCACAAACATGAACCCTACAAAAGATACAAAGACTCTAAACCCACATATTTCAATAATAACACTGAATGTAAATGGGCTGAATGCTCCAATCAAAAGACATAGGGTAGCAGAATGGATTAAAAAACAAAATCCATCAATATGCTGTCTACAAGAAACTCATTTTAGACGGGAAGATACCTTCAGATTAAAAGTAAGGGGATGGAGAAATATATATCATGCTACAGGAAATCAAAAGAAAGCCGGAGTAGCGATACTTATATCAGACAAACTGGACTTTAAATTAAAGACAATCACAAGAGATGAAGAAGGGCACTACATAATAATTACAGGGTCCATCCATCAGGAAGAACTAACAATCATAAATGTCTACGCACCGAATATGGGAGCACCTAAATATCTAAAACAATTAATCACAAACAGAAACAAGCTTATAGATAAGAATGTGCTAATAGCAGGGGACTTTAATACTCCGCTTACAGCAATGGATAGGTCAACCAGACAGAAAATCACTAAAGAAATAATGGACTTGAAAGACACATTGGACCAGATGGATCTGACGGATATATTTAGAACTTTACATCCTGAGGCCAGGGAATTTACTTTCTTCTCAAGTGCGCATGGCACATTCTCCAAGATAGATCACATACTGGGACATAAAGCAGCCCTCAATAAATATAAAAGAATAGAGATCATACCATGCACACTGTCAGATCACAATGCTTTGAAACTTGAAATCAATTACAGGAAGAAGTCTGGAAAACCGCCAAAAACATGGAGGTTAAAGAACACCCTTCTAAAGAATGAATGGGCCAATCAGGCAATTAGAGAGGAAATTAAAAAATATATGGAAACAAATGAAAATGAAAACACAACAATTCAAAATCTATGGGATGCGGCCAAGGCAGTCCTAAGAGGAAAGTACATTGCTCTCCAGGCCTATTTCAAGAGATTAGAAAAAGCACAAGTCCAAAATCTAACAGCTCACCTAAAGGAGCTAGAGGCAGAGCAACAAGAACGCCCTAAACCCAGTAGAAGAAGAGAAATAGTAAAAATTAGAGCAGAAATAAACAACATAGAGACCAAAGAAACAATTGAACAGATCAATGAAACCAAGAGTTGGTTTTTTGAAAAAGTAAACAAAATTGACAAACCTCTAGCCAGGCTTATCAAAAAGAAAAGAGAGAGCACCCAAATAGACAAAATTATGAATGAAAATGGACTTATTACAACCAACCCCTCAGAAATACAAGCAATTATCAGGGAATACTATGAAAAATTATATGCCAACAAATTGGACAACTTAGAAGAAATGGACAAATTCCTAAACACACACTCACTACCAAAATTCACACGGGAAGAAATAGAAAACCTGAACAGACCCATAACGAGTGAAGAAATCGAATCAGTGATCAAAAATCTCCCAACAAATAAGAGCCCTGGACCTGATGGTTTCCCTGGGGAATTCTACCAGACATTTAAAACAGAATTAATCCCAATTCTTCTCAAGCTATTCCAAAAAATAGAAGTCGAAGGAAAACTCCCGGACTCATTTTATGAAGCCAGCATCACTCTGATTCCCAAGCCAGACAGAGATCCAACAAAAAAAGAGAACTATAGGCCAATATCCTTGATGAATACGGATGCAAAAATTCTCAACAAGATCCTTGCAAATCGAATCCAGCAGCATATCAAAAGAATCATCCACCAAGATCAAGTGGGATTCATTCCTGGGTTACAGGGCTGGTTCAACATTCGCAAATCAATCAATGTGATCCATCATATCAATAAAAGAAAAGATAAAAACCATATGATCCTGTCAATAGATGCAGAAAAAGCATTTGACAAAATACAGCATCCCTTCTTAATAAAGACTCTCGAGAAAGTTGGGATAGAAGGAACCTACTTAAACATCATCAAAGCCATCTATGAGAAGCCTTCAGCTAACATCATCCTCAACGGGGAAAAACTGAGAGCTTTCCCCCTGAGATCAGGAACACGACAGGGATGTCCACTCTCACCACTGTTGTTTAACATAGTGCTGGAAGTCCTAGCATCAGCCATCAGACAACAAAAGGAAATCAAAGGCATCAGAATTGGCAAAGAGGAAGTCAAACTTTCACTCTTCGCAGATGACATGATACTCTACATAGAAAACCCGACAGACTCCACCAGAAGCCTACTAGAACTGATCCAAGAATTCAGCCAAGTTGCAGGGTACAAAATCAACGTACAGAAATCGGTTGCATTTTTATACACCAATAATGAAGCAACAGAAAGAGAAATCAAGAAACTGATCCCATTCACAATTGCACAAAAAACCATAAAATACCTCGGAATAAACCTAACCAAGGATACAAGAGATCTGTATGATGAAAACTATAGAAAACTTATGAAGGAAATTGAAGAAGACACAAAGAAATGGAAAAACATTCCATGCTCATGGATAGGAAGAATAAATATAGTTAAGATGTCATTACTACCTAAAGCACTCTACACATTCAATGCAATTCCAATCAAAATTGCACCAGCATACTTCTCAAAACTAGAACAAACTATCCAAAAATTTGTATGGAACCACAAAAGACCCCGAATAGCCAAAGTAATACTGAAAAATAAAACCAAAACGGGAGGTATCACCATCCCAGACTTCAGCCTCTACTACAAAGCTGTCATCCTCAAGACAGTATGGTATTGGCACAAAAACAGACACATAGACCAATGGAACAGAATTGAGAACTCAGAAGTGGACCCAAAAGTATACAGCCAACTGATCTTTGACAAAGCAGGAAAGAATATCCAATGGAAAAAAGACAGCCTTTTTAACAGATGGTGTTGGGAGAACTGGACAGCAACATGCAGAAGAATGAAACTAGATCATTTTCTCACACCATGCACAAAAATCAACTCAAAATGGATAAAGGACCTGAACGTGAGACAGGAAACTATCAACACCCTAGAGGAGAAAGCAGGAAACAACCTCCTTGACCTCCACCGCAGCAACTTCTTACTTGACACATCCCCAAAAGCAAGGGAATCAAGAGCAAAAATAAACTGTTGGGACCTCATCAAGATTAAAAGCTTCTGCACAGCCAAGGAAACAACCCAGAAAATTAATAGGCAACCAACGGAATGGGAAAAGATAGTTGCAAATGACATATCAGATAAAGGGTTAATATCCAGAATCTATAAGGAACTCACCAAACTACACGCCCGAAAAACAAACAACCCAGTGAAGAAATGGGCAGAAGACATGAACAGACACTTCTCCAAAGAGGACATCCAGATGGCCAACAGACACATGAAACGATGCTCAGCATCCCTCCTCATCAGGGAAATACAAATCAAAACCACACTGAGATACCACCTCACGCCAGTCAGAGTGGCTAAAATGAGCAAATCAGAGAACTCTAGATGCTGGCGAGGATGTGGAGAAACGGGCACCCTCCTACACTGTTGGTGGGAATGTAAACTGGTACAGCCCCTCTGGAAAACAGTGTGGAGGTTCCTCAGGAAACTAACAATAGAACTCCCTTATGACCCAGCAATAGCACTGCTAGGAATTTACCCAAGGGATACAGAAATGCTGAGGCATAGGAGCACATGTACCCCAATGTTCATAGCAGCACTCTCCACAATAGCTAAAACATGGAAAGAGCCTAAGTGTCCATCAACAGATGAATGGATCAAGAAGATGTGGTTTATCTATACCATGGAATACTACATGGCAATGAGAAACAATGAAATCTGGCCATGTGTAGCAACATGGATGGACCTTGAGGGTGTTATGCTGAGCGAAATAAGTCAGGCAGAGAAGGACAAATATCATATGTTTGCACGTATAGGAGGATTAGGAGGAACTTGACGGAGGAACAAGGGGGAGAAGAAGGGCGGAAATGGTGGGGGAAAGGAAAGAGGCCAACCATGAGAGACTCTTGAATGCTGACAAAAACTGAGGACTGATGGATGTAGGGGGGAGGGGGGATGGGCATGGAGGAGGGCACTCGAGGGAATGAGCACTAGGTGTTATGTGGAAACTAATTTGACAATAAACTATTTGTAAAAAAAAAAAAAAAAAAAAGAAAGAAAGAAAAAGAAAAAGAAAACTACAGACCAATATCCTTCATGAATATAGATGCCAAAATCCTAAAAAACAAAACCACCGGAAAAGAACCCTCCTCCTCAAACACACAAAAAAGCTAGCAAACCAAATATAATACCATTAGAAGGATTATACACAAAGACCAAGTGAGGTTTATCTAGGAGGTATATATAGTTCAAAATATGAAAATCAATTAATGTGATATATCATATTAACAGAATGGAGAATAAAAATCACATGACCATCTCAGTAGATTCCGAAAACCATTTAACAAAATTTAACTTCCTTTCAAGGTAAAAATAAGAATAGAAAGAAATTTCTTCCACATAAACAATGCCATGTTTAAAAGCCCACAGATATCGTACTCAATGGCAAAGATCAGGAACAAGGCAAGGATGCCCATTCTCATTGCTTTTACTCAACATAATACTGGAAGTTCTAGCCTGAGCAATTGTTGAAGAAAAAGAGATAACGTTCATCCAAGCTGGAAAGGAAGAAATAAATTAACCCTTCTTTTAGATCACATAAATAGAAAACACTAAAGAGTTTATAAAAAACTGTTGGAAGTAATAAATGAATTCTACAATGTTACAGGATAAGAATCAATATATAAAAATCAGTTGTGTTTCACTAATGAACTATTTGGAAAAGAAATTAGGAAAACAAATTTCTAATCTTTGTTAAAAATGATAAAATACTTACAAATAAAATTAAGTAAGGAAGTAAAAGACTTATATCCTGGATACAAAACACTGATAAACAAAGAAGATACAAATAGTGGAAAGATGTCCTCCATTCATGAATTGGAAGACTTAATATTTTTAAAACATATTACCAAAAGTGATCTACAAAATCAATGCAATCACAATCAAAATCATATTGGCATTTTTTTTTCAGAAATAGAACAAACAAAATTAAAATTTATATGGAACCATGAAAGACT
The DNA here is from genome assembly GCF_003009895.1 of Hyaena hyaena. Lineage (NCBI taxonomy): Eukaryota > Metazoa > Chordata > Mammalia > Carnivora > Hyaenidae > Hyaena > Hyaena hyaena. The sequence continues at coordinate 72,898 of NW_024082641.1, forward strand.
CCAGATAGCCAGAATGATTTTGGAAAAGAACAAACTTGGGGGTATCATACTTTCTGAGTTCAAAATATATTACAAAGATACAGTGATTCTAACAGTATGGTAATGGCAGAAAGACACACATATAACCAATGGAAGAGAATATAGTGTAGAAATCAATTCATGCATGCATCATCAATGGATCTACCACCAAGGTGCCAAGAATACACAATGGGGAAAAGAGTTTCTTCAACAAATGGTGCTGGGAAAACTGTATAGCCGCACACAGAAGAATGAAATTGAACTCTTATTTTATTCCAAACACAAATAACTCAAAATGGATTAAAGACTTAATTAAAAGGCTTGAAACTTGTAAAATTACTAGAAGAAAAAATAGGGAAAAACCTTCATAATGTTGTTCTTGGCATTGTTTCCTTGGACATTAAAACAAAAGCACAGGTAAGAAAAAGCAAAACAGACAAGTGGGACTATATAAAATTAAAAAGTTGTACAGCAAAGGAAACAATTAACAGATGAAAAAGCATCTTACGTAATTGGAGTATTTGCAACCATATATACAGATAAGGTATTAATATCCAAAATATATAAAGAACTTCTACAGTTCCCTGACATATATAAATAATGTGGATGAACCTTGAGGAATTATCCTAAGCTAAATAAGTCAATCACAAAAGGAGAAATACAGCATGATTCCACTTATAAGGGTATGTAAAAGAATCAAACTCATAAAATCAGAAAGTAGCCAGGGACTGTGGAGAGGGAGAAATGCGGAGTTGCTAGTCAATAGGCATAAAGTCTCAATTATGCAGTTATTATAAATTCTAGAGATCTTCATATATAGTGTTGCTCCTTTCATACTTATTTACATTCTTACAATGTCATCATTCTTCTATGTAAATCCCAGATACCAATATTCACCTGGTTTTATTTTCTTTCTGCTTGAAGAATTTCTCTAATCTTTTCTGTAATACAGATGATGGTGATGAAATCTCTTGCCTTTATTTTTCTGAAAAAGTGTTCATTTCACCTTTACTTTTAAAACATTTTGATGGAGTTAGAACTCTAGGATGATAGCTTATTTCTTTGTCATTTTAAGGATGTTATTCCATCATTTTATGTATTTTATAGTTTCTGCAGAGATAATGGCTATAATTCTTATATGTGCTCCATTGTATGTGATGTGTCTTTCTCCTGGCTAATTTAAATACTTTTAAGAAAATATTTTTAGGGGCACCTGGTGGCTGGGTCAGTTTAGCATCCAACTTTGGCTCAGGTAATGATCTCCTGGTTCATGGGTTTGAGCCCCACATTGGGCTCTCTGCTATCAGCACAGAGCCTGCTTCAGATCCTCTGTCCATCTCTCTCTGTACATACACCCCTCATTTCTCTCAAATAAACATTAAAAAAATAAGTAAAAAATAAAAAACTTTTATATGTATTAAAAGTACTTTGATTATGATAGTACTTGTAATTTGTCATTATTCTTTTTTTTTTAATTTTTTTTTAATGTTTTATTTATTTCTAGGAGAGAGAGAGAGACAGCGTGAGCAGGGGAGGGTCAGAGAGAGAGGGAGTCACAGACTGAAACAGGCTCCAGGCTCTGAGCTGGCAGCCAGCACAGAGCCCGACGCGGGGCTCGAACCCACGAACGGCGAGATCATGACCCAAGCGAAAGTCGGACGCTTAACCGACTAAGCCACCCAGGCGCCCTGTAATTTGTCATTATTCTGCTTTGAGTTCACTGAGCTTCTTCAACCTATATATATAATGTATATGCTTATTATTTTAATAAAATTTGGAAACATTTTAGCCACTAATCCTTCAAATATCCTATANGTAATTTGTCATTATTCTGCTTTGAGTTCACTGAGCTTCTTCAACCTATATATATAATGTATATGCTTATTATTTTAATAAAATTTGGAAACATTTTAGCCACTAATCCTTCAAATATCCTATATCCCCTTTCCTTCCTCAGATGCCTAACACATAAATTAGATTATTTGGTGTTATCTCAGGGATCACTAAACTTTTATGTACTTTTTCCAGTATATTTTTCCTTTATGGTTTATTTCTTTGCTTTTCTTGCTATATCTTCAAGTTTACAGTCATTTCTTCTGAAGGTTCTATTGTTCTCTTAAAAGCATCTAGTAAAATTTTCATTTCAGATATTGTGTATTTCATTCATAGACTTTCCATATAGTCCTTTTTTTATGTTCCACATTTATTTCCTCATTATTTGCTTTAATCCTTGGAAATACTGGGCATATTTATCATAGAGCTTTTAAAGATTTTTAGAAGATATATTTTTTTAAATTTTATTCATTTTAAGAGATAGTGGAAGTTGGGGAGGGACAAAAGGACAAAGAGATAGGGAGAGAGAGAATCCCAAGCAGGGTCTGCACTGTCAGCACAGAGTGTGATTTGCGGGTTTGAACTTATGAACGGTGAGAATGACCTGAATTCAATGACTAGAATGACTAGTTATAGAATGACCCATAACTAGTGAAGAAACCGAATCAGTTATCAAAAAATCTCCCAACAAATAAGGGCCCAGGGCCAGATGGCTTCCCCAGGGAATTCTACCAGAAATTGAAAACAAAATTAAATACCTATTCTTCTCAAGCTCTTCCAAAAAACAGAAATCGAAGGAAACTTCTGGACTCATTTTATGAAGCCAGCATCACTTTGATTCCCAAGCCAGAGAGAGACCCAGCAGAAAAAGAGAACTAGAGGCCAATATCCTTGATGAATACAGATGTAAAAATCCTCAACGAGATACTTACAAATCGAAACCAACAACACATAAAAAGAATTATCCACCACGATCAAGCGGGATTCATTCCTGGGTTACAGGGCAGATTCAATATTCGCAAATCAATCAATGTATTATATCACATCAACAAAAGGAAAGATAAAAACCATATGATCCTGTCGATGGATGCAGAAAAAGCATTTGACAAAATACAGCATCCCTTCTTAATAAAGACCCTAGAGAAAGTCGGGATAGAAGGAACTTACTTAAACATCATAAAAGCCATCTATAAGAAGCCTTCAGCTAACATCATCCTCAACGGGGAAAAACTGAGAGCTTTCCCCCTGAGATCAGGAACACGACAGGGATGTCCACTCTCACCACTGTTGTCTAACATAGTGCTGGACGTCCTAGCATCAGCCATCAGACAACAAAAAGAAATCAAAGGCATCAGAACTGGCAAAGAAGACGGACGACATGATACTCTACATAGAAAACCCGACATAATCCACCAGAAGCCTACTAGAACTGATCCATGATTTCAGGAAAGTTGCAGGGTACAAAATCAACGTACAGAAATCGGTTGCATTTTTATACACCAACAATGAAGCAACAGGAACAGAAATTAAGAAACTGATCCCATTCACAATTGCACAAAAAAAAACATAAAATACTTAGGAATAAACCTAACCAAAGATAGAAGAGATCTGTATGATGAAAATTATAGAAAACTTATGAAGGAAATTGAAGAAGACACAAAGAAATGGAAAAACATTCCATGCTCATGGATTGGAAGAATAAATATAGTTAAAATGTCATTACTACCCAAAGCACTCTACACATCCAATGCAATCCCAATCAAATTGCACCAGCATTCTTCTCAGAACTAGAACTATCCTAAAATTTGTATGGAGCCACAAAAGACCCCGAATAGCCAAAGTGATATTGAAGAAGAAAACCAAAATGGGAGACATCACCATCCTAGACTTTAACCTCTACTACAAAGCTGTCATCATCAAGACAGTATGGTATTGACACAAAAACAGACACACGGATCAATGGAATAGAACTGAGAACTCAGAATTGGACCCAAATGTATACAACCAACTAATCTTTGACAAAGCAGGAAAGAGTATCCAATGGAAAAAAAGACAACCTCTTTAACAGATGGTGCTGGGAGAACTGGACAGCAACATGCAGAAGAATGAAACTAGATGATTTTTCTCACAGCATACACAAAAATAAATTCAAAATGGATAAAGCACCTGAACGTGAGACAGGAAACCATCAAAACCCTAGAGGAGAAAGCAGGAAACAACCTTCCTGACCTCCACCGCAGCAATTTCTTACATGACACATCCCCAAAGGCGAGGGAATCAAGAGCAAACATGAACTATTGGGACCTCATCAAGATTAAAAGCTTCTACACAGCAAAGGAAACAATCCATAAAACTAATAGACAACCAACGGAATGGGTAAAGATAGTCGCTAATGACATATCCGATAAAGGGCTAGTATCCAAAATCTATAAGGAACTCACCAAACTCCACACCCGAGAAACAAACAATCCAGTGAAGAAATGGGCAGAAGATATGAAGTGACACTTCTCCAAAGAGGACATTCAGATGGTCAATAGACACATGAAACGATGCTTAGTATCCCTCCTCATCAGGGAAATACAAATCAAAACCACACTGAGATACTACCTCACGCCGGTCAGAGTGGCTAAAATGAGCAAATCAGAGGACTCTAGATGCTGGCGAGGATGTGGAGAAACAGGCAACCTCCTACACTGTTGGTGGGAATGTAAACAGGTACAGCCACTCTGGAAAACAGTGTGGAGGTTCCTCAAAAAAATAACAATAGAACTCCCCTAAGACCCAGCAAAAGCACTGCTAGGAATTTACACAAGGGATACAGGAGTGCTGATGCATAGGGGCACATGGACCTCAATGTTCATAGCAGCACTGCCAACCATAGCCAAAACATGGAAAGAGTCTAAGTGTCCATCAATTGACGAATGGATCAAAAAGATGTGGTTTATCTATACAATAGAATACTACATGGCAATGAGAAAGAATGAAATCTGGCCATGAGTAGCAACATGGATGGAACTTGAGGATGTTATGCTGAGCAAAATAAGGCAGACAAGGACAGATACTATACATTTACATGTATAGGAGGATTAGGAGGAACGTAACAGAGGACCATGGAGGAGAAGACAGGGAAAAATAGTAGGGGAGAGGGAGGGAGGCAAACCATGAGAGACTCTTGAATGCCGAGAACAAACTGTGGGCTGATGGGGATGGGGGGGAAGGGAAGGGTGGTGATGGGCATGGAGGGCACTTGTGGAGATTACCACTGGGTGTTATATGGAAACCAACTTGATAATAAACTATTAAAGAATAAGTGAGGCATCCCAAAAAAATAAATAAAGCATTCTGAAGATAAATCTACAGTAACCCTTTTTCTATAGCTTACACTTAAATGTCCTGTACTTTCACTCTGGCTGTTTGGGATCCACATGATTCCCTTGGGTGATCTCTGGGAATTTTTTTGCTCCTAGATCCCTAGTAATTTTTTTTCCAGATTTCATTCTTTATTTGGCCTTGCTAAATTTCACCCAATTTGTATAAAGATTAGTTTTCAGACAACAACTCAAGGGGACCCAATTTCATATTCCTAAAACTCTTTTTTTTCCTCCTATATCTAGATACTCTGTTCCATCATTTCTTGCTGCCTTACCTTCCCGAATTCGAGTCTCAGTCTTCTCAATTCAGAGGGATCACTGGACTTTGATTGCTTTTCCCTCCCCTACAATGGGATATGAAAATTTCCTCTACACAGAAATCTAGGATGATCGTAAAGCTCATTTTATTTATATGTTTTTCCAGAAATCTTAGTCTTGTACCGTCTGCTTATGGTCCTGAATAGTTGTTTCACATATTTTTCCAGTGTTTTAGTATTTTTAGGATGAGAAGAGAAGTCAGAATTCTGTTGCTTCCTTAAGACTAGAAGCAAAAGTCCAGAAGTACATTTTTATAGTGGTGTATAATCAAATTATTTTGATTGTGGTACATCATCAAATTGTTTTCCGAAAGAATCAAACCAATTTATATGACTATTCTGATAACTATTTATTTTAAGACAGCTTCACTGAATTTTCATCAATGGCCTTTATTTTAATAGTATACTTTTACATAAGTAAGTGCAGAGTATAAGCCTCTTCAGATTGCTATCCAAACTCATGTGGTTCTGTCTGTAATTATTTTCTCTGGGGTAAACTGTAGAATCATACATTCAGCTTTGGAAACTTGAGGCATTGATTGATGTGAATCAACACATTATGATATATTTGCAGAATATGATAATATATTTGGGTAATCAAATATATGGCTTATTTCATATTTTACATTTTGTAAATATTTGTATATTTGTATATATTAATAAAATATATTAGAATCATCTTATATCTTGCTAAGATTCTTTACTCATTAAAAAATTTTAATTCAAAGTTTTAAAAATAAATCAGAAATTCTAGAAAATATAATAAGGAAAGAGGAAACAAGGAAAGGGTATCACCTTTACTATCCATAATTTAATAGTTACACTAAAGATAACTATTGCCAAACTTTGGAGCATTGTTTTTTGTATTTTTTATATGGTTGCAGTCAAACTTCATAAATGATTTTATACTCTACTTTTCCACTTAATGAATAATGTACTTTTAAATATTTTATATGTATGTTTTAAAATCACAGGATACTTTATATATGTACTATCATTGGTTCATTAACCATTTATGCTATTTCCAAATTATTTTTACTATAAATAATATATATGCAAGTAAAAACTTTATTATTGTTTATGATTTTAAATCACTACTGTAGCCGGTGTGATTAAATGCTCAGAAGGTATAAACTTTTTAAAAAGCATTTCATACGCACTGTCAATTTTTTATGTGAAAGTGAGAAAACAGTACATACTTCTACAAAAAGTACATGAGGCTAGTTGGTTCCCTGAATTCAAATTAACTTCCACTGTTACCATTTCTTTTTTAATTCCAGATTTAAATTACATTTCTCCTCTGACTCGGGTAAATTTCCATTCTAACTAGTGTTGTATACTGGGATTCTGGATCCCTAGGAATTAGAGATTATACAGATCCAGGCCAACAATCCTGAAAGACCTGGATGTTTTCCTTTCTCCAGCATAATTAATATAGGTCCATTTGAGCCTCCTTTGTTCAAGGGGCTCTCGGTATGTAAAATGAGTTAGGCCTGTAATATGGGTGAGCAGCTATGACACCATCTTATACCATGTCAGGTTTCTGTGTTTCCAAATCTAGAGTAGTTTTGATTATATACTCAAGTAGCCTCTTAGTGGGCTGCTTATTCATATCAGTCTTAGGGACCCAATGATGAATTAGCCAGAATCAAACATCCTTGCAGCTCATACAAGGCTGATCACTTTGTAGACCATATTTCTATTAAGGTGAGGCATGGAACATGAAACTTGTGAATAACTTTTCTCTTATCAAAGTTACCTATTGCATCAAAAGACTAGTGGAGGGTAAGTGGAAATAGTTTGCATCTGAGAATAAAAGCCTCAACTTGCTTCAAATTTTAATTTTAGAGATATATTTCACTTCAATGCAAAGTATCCCAACAAAGTACTTGTAGAATAACAGTGTTCCCAGAGGACAGGTGTAGTGATTCCTTCCCAGACCCACTATGAAACAGGTTAGAGAGGCGGAAAGGTTGTGTCTTTGGGGAAGGGAAACAATTTGTGTCAGATTTTAGGTCCCTTCTTCCTTTCTCTCTTTTCTCATGATGGAATGGAGGATCCTCAACTCAGGGATGTTCATAAAGTAAATAGTTGCTTCTGGAAATGGTGGCAAAGGCAGCTATTGGCTTTGTGTGAGAAACTGGAATACATAGTAGTGTTTTGTAACAAGTGATGATTAAAACAAAATAAAACTCTGAAATGGAAAACCTAGCAATGGTGATGGTGGGTGAAGGAGTCTAAATCTAGTACCTCTTAGCTATAGGCAGAGAGCGTTCTAGGTTTCTGGTATGCTCTGTAAAAATATTAATGGAGGGAAATTTTATGATCTAAGAAAGGGGACATGATCCAAAAGAGAATACATGTGTTGTGGTGGCTCAGAGGGAAAGCATCAGCCCCTTCAGAGGTTTTACCAATGCCTTGGAGTCAGGTAAAAAGAACAATGCCCATAAATGTGCACTGTCTATGCCAAAACACCCACAGAGGACAGAACACTTGTATAGTAAATAGATCACAATGATGATTGATTGACCAATCATTTTCATCATTTTACACAAAAGCAAAAACGACTAATATAGAAGTAACACCCTATTTCTCTCCTCCAAAATGTATAGAAAATAATATTTTCCCTCCTTAGGAATAGTGAAGAGTGATCTTGACATAGAGGGAGGGCATCCTTTCTTTCAAATCCAACAAAAAAATACATGTAAGTTTTCTTTGTGGAGATAGAGAGCTGACCAAATAATGTTGAATATATTGTTCTGGCAGGAGTTTTTTTTTTTCAAAAGCAATATGGAGTTATTATAATTTGATATCAAACAGTAGAGTGCCCTTCTGGGTTATTCTAACTCTAGAGTTGCATTTGTGCACTCCTAAAAATCATCCTGGGATTCATCCGATGTTCCACTATGGGACTATAGTTACTCTAGTCATCTATCCCAAATCTTTTTTCAAATAGATTATCTTTTCTAATCATGGAATGGTAAAAATGAAACCAGTTACTACTTCATCTATCAAATCAAATCAATCAACAATAATGAATAGAGTGGTAACAGATGTCAGAGTCAGATTGCTCTCATTTTTCAGGGATTTATGCTATCACCTATTTCCTTTTCTCATTAGCAGCATGTTTCTGTTTTTTCAAACTACTTACTCTCTGAAGATCAGTCTCTGAAGATGGAGTCAGTTGTCCGACATTAGCTGTCCCATGACAATACTATTATGCAAGGAAAGTGATCCTCAAAATGGCAGGTTTGAGATGCACTATGTAGACCATATACTTTAACACTCTTATTTCACAGAGGAAGAAAATGAAGCTAAACATGGTTCAGAGATTTGCCCACAGTAATGTTCTATAAATACTCTTACTGTTTTTTGTTAAGTGTGTTTTTCCTTGGAATTAGGATACCAGCTTTGGAGTTAACTGAGTTAGCCACAGAATTTAGCTTTTCTATCTATACCTTATCTTATCCTTTTATAAAATGGAAATAATCATATCTACTTATTATCTTTCACATAGGAATTTTATAAAAATAAATGTTCAAGATGTATGCAAATAATATAATTATGTAATATAATTATGGATTATAAATGAGTTTTGTTAGTTGAGGTTATGTCTGTCATTACACAGCAGAATATAGGCTAAAGCAAAAAGTTTTAATGTTAGTACATTTCTTTTTTTTTTTAAATATTTTTATTTATTTATAGGAGAGAGAGAGAGAGAGACAGCGTGAGCAGGGGAGGGTCAGAGAGAGAGGGAGACACAGACTCTGAAATAGACTCCAGGCTCTGAGCTGGCAGTCAGCACAGAGCCCGACGCGGGGCTCGAACCCACGAACCGCGAGATCATGACCTAAGCGAAAGTCGGACGCTCAACCGACTAAGCCACCCAGGCGCCCCAATGTTCGTACATTTCTAAGATCACAATACGGCCCTTAGGCTATAACTTGAATGACAGCAGGGGGATTTGATGTCTAATCTAGCACCCTAAATTGAGTTGTAACCTGTATTTGGGTGGGAGTCTAAATGAAGAAAATTAGAAAATATGAATACCTTACTGCCTGTCAACTACTTAAGGTTCCATTTTGGTTCATCAAGTCTGTAAACTTCTGAGTCTACCACTTTGGACAAAATAACTTTGAGACAAATTGTTTTTTTCAATAGTTGTTCCTAGATAAAAGGCTTTTTGTGAAAATGGCACACCTTTTCTCAAAGTTGAATCATTTGAACACACAACCACCAAATAAGTTGTGTCTTAAAGTGCTGAATTTTGATTGGCCTTGGCAGCTGTATATTATAAAGGGACAGATTAACACTTATACGCTGTCAGGTTTAGCTTAAACTACTGTTAACATTGCAAACAGGCAATTGGGTCTTCTTTAAGCAAAAAACAAACCAAAACACCCCCCCATCCCACCCCCACAAAACACCAAATCACAGTTTTTCTCCCCAACAAAGGCTTTTTATAAAAGCAATCAGGTAATGGCATGAAGTGTGCTGATCGTGCTGTAATCACACCCCAGGGGGAATGAGAGGTGCACAACTGCACCTCTTGCTTTGTAATGACCCAGGGGTGTGATTATCTTATGATAACCATACTCCCTGTCATGCCTTGTTGCTTATATATTCCACATGTCATAATGAATCCTGAAGGACTTTCTAGGTCTCACAGCAAAGGCAATGACTTTGAAGTAAAGGAAGTAGCCAGCTTTTCTAAGTACACATAGATTAATATTGTATGCATTAGGGGGAATTATGAATGACTGCTTTTAAGTGCCAACCAAACCACAAATATTGGGGAACTTTGGGCTTTATGACTTTAAAAAATCTTACTTTAGCTACCTTTTAAAAAAGTTTTATCTCTCTGCTCTAATTTTGATGACTATTAAATTATTCTGTTTCTATAAGGAACATTATCCTTTTCTGAAACCACCAGGGAAATAATATCTATGACATGATTATCTTGTAGTTACTTGGTATGATGTTTTACTATGAAAATTGGAGAATGATGAGCTTTCCAACGCAAAAATTAGTTTCATTTAATTTTAAGTGTCCATTCTTCAAAAATTACAACCATTCTAACTACAGATTTCTAAAGCTTCAGGTGCACTATTTGAGGGAGGGACATTGAGAGAGCATTTTAATTTATTCCACATGATTAAGGGTCTTTATTTTTTTCAAATGTTAGAGTTGCTACATTAGCTCTAGTTAAAGTGTAGATTTTATCATATTTGGAGATAACAGTTAAGCTTTGAGATTCTTCATTGCAACTGTTAATATATTCAAATTAAAATGGGTAGGGTTAATAGTAGACCTATACGGAAGAAGAGAGATCAAGAGTAAGAGATTTCTGAATTTAGCATGAGGCTTTAATATAATAAGACAACAAGGAAATAAACTAAGAAATTATTTTTGATGCAACTTGTATGATTATCATACCACAGACTGAATCTGCACCTCAGGGAAAGGTTTCCAAGTAATTCTGTAACCTTCGAATGTAAAGAACAGTCAACATCTAAGTCCTACTATCTCTTGCAGAGAAAAATCTGCAACAGTCTTTTTATCCTGTCATTGTAACCTATGTGATGAAGATGGTGGCCTTTCCCTGTGACCGCTGATGAGTTGATTCAATGTCTGTGTCGGCTTCAGGATCAACCATGTTAACCTTAGGTCACTTCAAGGAAAACTGTGTGTCGAAAGTGACGATTATTTAGCCGCCTACTGCATAAGCAGAGATTCTTCTGATTACCATAAAGGTCAAATATGCACATTTTGACTGGTGGTAATGAGTAGTTTTAAAGATGTTTTAGCCTTTTCTTAATCTTGCAGTGTCACTAGGCTTCTATTGTTATGCACCAATGAATGTGCCTCTAATTGTACCATTTGCCCTATTGTAGCTTGTACATAGAGCCAGTAGTGTGATGTTACTTATGATAACCGCCTACCACATGTCCTAATAATTATTAGCCTTCAATAAATTGTATAATAAGGTAACTCAAGTCTGAAGAAACCAAAGGTTCTTAAAAAGTTAAAAGCAATATTTAAGAGGCTCATGTATCAAATTCTAATAATAGTAGAGAACAAAATAGGCTATAAAAATGCTTTTCAGGGTGTGAAACCCCTTTAAGAATTAGAAAGTATCCTAAAAGAGTTCAGATATTGTAATTGTGTACATGTGCTGTGTGTGTGCATATATGTGCGTCCATGTACATGTGTACACTCCCACATGTTCAATATGTGTATGTTAATGGATATTTTCAGATCATATTTAAAAGTTCACTTTTAAAAAGAGGCTTTTGTCAATTAAAAATTAATACTTGTCACAAATAATCTTACAAAGTTGAAGTTACATGTGAAGATTAATTTTTTAGAGGAGAATGATAGTGTCACTTAAAATGTATCAGAAATGTGAAGAATGTTTCTACACTGAACAGATACACGCAATTAATTTTTCAGGTATTTTCAAAGAAACTAGCTTTAAAAATCAACAAATTCAAGTAGCTTAAAATACCATTGTACACTCACACAAAAATGGAATAGGTATGTAAAATACTACTTAGAATATCAATCTCAGCCAAAATCTGATTCTGCTCAATAAATTGAGGAGGAATAAAATAATTTCAATTTTTTAATTTGTATTTCAATGACTTCTTGGATTTAATAAGGGCACTAACTAACCTTTTTGATATTCTCTATTTTAATAGCTGTCAAACTTCAAAATCTGGCATAGGTGAGTAAATACAATAGAAAAACTAAAAGTAGCTGGGGAAAACACAAAACGGAGTGTATTACAAATTGGATTGAAAACATTAATGTTCAAGTTTCCATCTTTTTAAGATACATTTAAGTTTCTAAAGATGATAAAAGTATGTAAATATAAGTAGATGACATGTAAGCATGAGGCTAAAAAGTGGATTTAGTTTGGCTGCCTTTGGACTTCCAGTCTTATTTCCCTAAATTATGATAAGATGTTATGCTGAAGCTGGTGGCAGAGTGACTTCAAAGTAAAAAAGTAAAATTTAAATTTCAGTAACATGTGGAAAAGAACTTACCATTTTCCTATTACATGGTATTATTGAGCTCTTTTGAAAATAAACAGAAACTTGTATAATGAAAGTAAATATATTCAATAAATTTATGATCATAAAGACAACCCACAAAACTAATAGGCAACCAACGGAATGGGAAAAGATAGTTGCAAATGACATATCAGATAAAGGGTTAATATCCAGAGGACACTTCTCCAAAGAGGACATCCAGATGGCCAACAGACACATGAAACGATGCTCAGCATCCCTCCTCATCAGGGAAATACAAATCAAAACCACACTGAGATACCACCTCACGCCAGTCAGAGTGGCTAAAATGAGCAAATCAAAGAACTCGAGATGCTGGCGAGGATGTGGAGAAACGGGCACCCTCCCACACTGTTGGTGGGAATGTAAACTGGTACAGCCCCTCTGGAAAACAGTGTGGAGGTTCCTCAGGAAACTAACAATAGAACTCCCCTAGGACCCAGCAATAGCACTGCTAGGAATTTACCCAAGGGATACAGAAATGCTGAGGCATAGGAGCACATGTACCCCAATGTTCATAGCAGCACTCTCCACAATAGCTAAAACATGGAAAGAGCCTAAGTGTCCATCAACAGATGAATGGATCCAGAAGATGTGGTTTATCTATACCATGGAATACTACATGGCAATGAGAAAGAATGAAATCTGGCCATGTGTAGCAACATGGATGGACCTTGAGGGTGTTATGCTGAGAGAAATAAGTCAGGCAGAGAAGGACAAATACCATATGTTTGCACGTATAGGAGGATTAGGAGGAACTTAACGGAGGAACAAGGAGGAGAAGAAGGGGGGAAATGGTGGGGGAGAGGGAGAGAGGCAAACCATGAGAGACTCTTGAATGCTGGCAAAAACTGAGGACTGATGGATGTGGGGGGGAGGGGGGGATGGGCATGGAGGAGGACACTTGTGGGGATGAGCACCGGGTGTTATGTGGAAACTAATTTGACAATAAACTATTTGTAAAAAAAAAAAAAAAATACAAAAAAAATAAAAAAAATATTAGATAAAAAAATAAAGATAATTTATTAAACACTTCAAATATAATAGGCATTGTTAATTCTCACATAATTCTTGTTATGTCTCTTGTATGAATTTATATGAATTGATCTGGAATTTATATCTGTTTGTCTGACATTACACCAATAATCTAGTTTAAGAGTGAACATATTTGTTCTGCATATCACTGAAACACCTATGACCAAATTAATATTTATATATGTTTTTAATCACATATGGATTTATAGGAGTTCCAGTCACATTTGAAAACTGTTTTTCTTAATCATAGGAAATAGAAAATGGTAAAAAGTAGAAAATTAATTTCAAAAAATATTATTTCTTAAATTATTTTTTAGTTTTTAAAAACTTTGGGTTAAGAAAACCCTTAAATTTGAAAATATAATAGATTTCTAGTTATTAATTGGGTGTTTCTCTTCTCTCTTAGTATTTTGTTTATAAATGATGAAACCATATAAATAGGCCTTCTGAACTTAGGAATGTGACTTTTCTTAAAATTCCTATTGTACATTTCAAATTAGTTAAGTAGTAGTTAAGTTAACTACATTTCAAAGTAGTTAAGATGTTCTAGAGGCGCCTGGGTGGCTCAGCTGGTTAAGCGTCTGGCTTCGGCTAAGGTCATGATCACGCGGTTCGTGGGCTCGAGCCCTGCATTTGGCTCTGTGCTGACAGCTAGCTCAGAGCCTGGAGCCTGTTTCAGATTCTGTATCTCCTTATCTCTCTGATCCTCCCCTGCTCACGTTGTCTCTCTCTCTCTCTCTCTCTCTTTCTTAGAAATAAATAAAACATTAAAAAATTTTTTTAATTAGTAGTTAAGATGTTCTAGTATTCAGTATTGGCGTTCTGTCTAGGGTATTGGGAAATGTTGATTCATTGGGTTTATTTTTCTTTTTTTAAGTTTCATTTATGTATTTTGACAGAGAGAAAGAAAGAAAGAGAGCACACATATAAGTCGGGGAGGCGCAGAGTGGGAGAGAGAATCGTAAGCAGGCTCCGTGCTGTCAGCGTGGAGCCTGATATTGGGCTATATTCCACAAACTAATAGATCATGACCTGAGCTAAATCAAGAGTCAGATACTCAACCAACTGAGCCATTCAGGTGTCCCACTTTCTTTGTTTTTCATTTTACAATATTTTAAATCTATAAGTATCTACTTAGAATCCTTTTCCTAAAGCTTACACCTTTGATTCTTTGATGTTAGTATGCAAGTGTATGCGATTTGGGAAAACAACAAAAACAACAATAACATAATATAAATTAATAAGGCTAGCAGACAAATTCATTAACAGGGATTTTCAAATATAAAGTAGAATATATTTTAAGTAGTTTTCATACATTCAAAGTAGGTAAATTGCTTCCCTTGAACTTTCTTTTCATGTTGTTTTCCATTGAAGTATATGTTTTGGTCTGTACATGATTAAATTTTTACGTACAAAGTGCCACTTTCCCAGTGTTACACTGGAGTTTGCTTATTCTGGCCTATAAGAACTGATAATTAAATCATCAGGAATTTTAAGGCAGTTGTTAAATATACCCACTATTACAAATTTAAATTATATAAACTCCTAATTAAATGCACTGAAAACAAAAGTAGAAAATACTCAGAAGTCATCGCTTCTTAATTATTTTACTACATTTACTATTATATCTGCTCCTAAGGTTATTTGGATCTCTTTTATCTATATGGTGAATATACTTTATAATGGTGTACTACTACACATACCTTCCTGCTCTATGTTCAATGACTTTATGTTGTCATTTGAAATTGGCCATGGTGGGATGTTTACATCTTGGAAACTGGTAAATATGGTAAATTAGAGCTTGGTTTATTGTTTTGTGCATTCTCTGCACTTAAAGAAGTGATGGAGAAAATGTTAATAATGTAGATTGAATTTAAGAGGTGTTATAGCTACAGCTGTTAAACTGTGAATAGTGGACAGCACAAAAAGCTTAGGGAATGTTATTCTAGTACTCAATAACTATGATCCAATCCAGCCAAGTATTTATACCAGTAATAAATAAGGGAAGTCCTGAATTAATAAATATAACTATAAATACTTGTTTTTTGTTTCACTTTTTTCTCATTTATTAGTGTAAGTGAAATTATCAACCAATATTCATGTAGGAACTACATCTATTGAACAACTGCAACCATGGGGGCGCCTGTGTGCCCTAGTCAGTTAAGCGTTTGACTACGGCTCAAGTCATGGCTCAAGTCACAATCCCACGGTTTATAGACTTTTGCTCAGGTCATGATCTCGTGATTTGTGAGTTCAGGCCCCGCGGCAGGCTCTGTGTTAACAGCTCAGGGCCTGGAGCCTACTTCAGATTCTGTGTCTCCCTCTCTCTCTGCTCCTCCCCCACTTGCACTCTCTCTGTCTCTCAAAAATGAATAAACATTAAAAAAAAATTGCAACCGTGGGTTGCCTATGGATATAAACATTTGGCAAAGTTTTTCAAATGTATGAAAAATAATTGGCTATGTAGAATTTACCTGAAACTATGATCCATTTTGCTATTTGTAAATTGTTTTATACATCTTATTATCCATAACATGTATAATAAACTTATGCAGTACACACACACACACACACACACACACACACAACTTTTATTTCCCTGAGAGTAACTGTGTAAGAGAGATGCAGAGAAGTTCTAAGTTAGCAATAGCTCATTCTATTTTTTAGGATGTCCAGTTATTAGGAAGTTTCTTATGTTAAGAAAATTCTGCTTGATTCAACTACTAACAATTGATATTTGGGAGTGTTACATTAAATAAATCATTTTTAAATGGTAGGCTTTTAAATATCTTGCCCTGATATTTCCACATCTCTTTTTTTCTCTGGGAGAAATAGCCTTAATTCCTCCACCATATACTTCTGAATTGATTTCTAAGCTGTTACAATCTAAATAAGCCCTTCTTTGTGTATTTCCACTAGTCAACAATATGCTTAAAGTTTAAAGTAAAAAATTAAACACATTTTTGAAGATAGCAGTGGAGACCTTTGCTTCTTCTAGGGCACTATATTTATTTCTTATATTTATTTTATTTTATTTTTATTTTAGAGAGAGAGCACAGAGAGGGGAGGGAGCAGAGGGAGAGACAGAAAATTAAGCAGGCACCATGCTCAGCTCAGAGCCTGACTCACAACTTGATCCCACAACCTAGCGATCATGACCTGAGCCAAAATTGAGTCAGAAACTTAACCAACTGTGCCACCCACGCACCCACAGGGAACTATATTTCTCTTCACCCAACAGTGTACTAATTAAGTTGACAAGCATTTGACTCAGTTATATCTAGAATCAACTAAAATGTCCAAGCTTTTTAATACATAAACTGTTGTCAGGTCAGATAGCATCTATCCTGATTTTAAAATTTTTATCTTGATATTTTGAAGTTGATACTTTAAACCTGGTGAAAGAGTTTACATTTATCCTCTTTTCCAGTAGTCCTTCTGTGCTATTAGAATTTAGGTGTAACATTTCAAGAGTATTTTGATAATATTACTACTTGGGATCCAAGAATAGGCAAATTTTGGTCCTTCTAAACATTCATACCTCTGCACAGAGCTCCTGAGGAAATGACATACAATGGAGAACTGCGAACCAATCTATACTATGTTAATAGTCACATAGTCATATGCAGCATAGGCTACAAACCAGAGGTAGGCCATCTGTCCTTCTCCTTTCTGCAAATTAACCTCGGGATCTGTACTTTCAGGTTTGCTACCTGGACTGAGAAAGGAGAGTGATAATTATGTATGTATAGCAGACTCTGGCCTATCAAGTTGAATGCTTGGAGGAGATAAGAAAGGAGCTACCTTGTAGGCCCATCTCACACAAGAGGGCTCTGCTATCCTGGGTCAACTCAGTAGAAACAGGAAGAAAAAGATCTGAGTTGAGCATCGGCCTTTATAGCACAGCAGCTCTTGTAAACTCTCCCTTTATACATATACTGGACTCTCTTTAGTCAGATTGGCAAATGTCCCCTGAAGTGGAGCCAGGCATCAGGTAAGAGGAAAGGCGAAAGAGCCCTTTCCCCGTACTTTCCCTTGGTTAATATTTTCATTTAACCCATCAGTCTTAAGAGCCAAACTATGATCAGCTAGAAATGTGTTGTGCCACTTACGACAGGATTACAAAACTTTTCCGTGGCTGTCCTACTACCTTGCTTTGGCCTTACTGAGGCTTCCCAGCTTCCTCCCACTCCCCCTACCCTCACTACTGACATTGCGACAAGTAGCACCTGTCAACAGAATTGGCATTTCCACTGTTGCTCCAATATATTTGAAATGGGTCTGCATAGGTCATAAAATTTTAACTCCAAAGTTACAATGTATATCATGTATAGCATTCGTGCCTTCTCCACTTTCCTATCTCAGATATGTCTAGACATCTTGTCTAACCTAGTTTAACCAAAGTGGTTATTCAATGAGTCCAAATGATGCAGTTAAGAATAAATCCTGTTTGAATACTCTTATCTCCTTCCTAACCCCATATTCACAATAAAATATTTATTTGTATGTGATAATTTTTTTTTAATTTAAAGTGTCAATCCACCACAGCTTTTTCCTCTTGGAGTGAGCCTGCCCACAGGGAGACTCTTACACGGCAGGCTTTCAACTTCCTTACCAGATATACAAGATGGGGAATGTGACCGTAGACAAGAAACCCTTTATGACTATAAATAGAATATATACGTGTATCATTAAAAAACTCAAGCAATATTCAGAAGTATAGGAAAGAAAGCAAAGATCACTTCATGTCTTATCACAATCAGATGCCATCATCAATTTTGTGGTGATGATACTTTTCAAGCATCTCTTTCATAAACACACAATCATTGACATTTCAGTAAAATAGGAACATGTCATGTGTTTGTTTTACTCTTGAATATTATTTTTAAAAAGGTATAGAATTTTTTCTTTTTAGCTTATCTCAGTTTTCTGACACTCATCTCTCCCTCTTCCACTACTGTGGCAGATATTAACAACTTGGTGTGCATTCTTCATCCAGTTAACTATGGTCATATAGTCATATATAAGTATTTGTATATGGTCTTTGTTTTTGATAGGAGTTGAACAGTAACACCTCTTTTCACTGCCTATGTTCTGAACAAAGTGAAAAAATGCAACAAAAGAGGTGGCAAGTGGAGGACAATGATGTCATTATTGTCAATATGCTTTAGGCTAAATTGGAGGCTGTGAAAGTCAAATGGAACCGCTGAGTTTCAGACTCAGGCTGATGTAACCACCCAGTAGGAGATGCTACTCAGCTGGGACTGATTCCCCATTTTGTGGGTCTGTTGGGGAAGCTGAAGTTCTGGTGGCTAAATTCTGGGAACAGAAGAACACAGGGAACTAGCACTCCCTGTGGGCAGGCATGCTCTACAAGAAATGAAGTGTGGGGGACTAACAATGATCTTCCATAGGACCAACAGCTACCCCCGGAGCTGCAGAGCAGAGCAACTTTCCCTGAGAGTCCCAAACCCCGAATAAACAAAATGGTGGATAAGGATCAAACATATCCTGCTTATTTTTCCCAAGTTTACCCACTGATGTCATTTCTCCTGCCCAGGAATTATAATTTGAGATTCTTTAACATGAGAGTGATGTTAGGATGAGAGGAATAGCAAACAAAAGTTCTCCCAACACATTAGTTGTGGATTTCTTTTTTGTATCACTTAAATGGAATCATACTTTCATATTCCTCTTTGTTTTTTTTTAAAAAAAATTTTTTTTACTGTTTATGTATTTCTGAGAGAGAGACAGAGTGCAAGTAGGAGAGGGGCAGAGACAGAGAGAGACACAGAATCTGAAGCAGGCTCCAGGCTCTGAGCCGTCAGCACAGAGCCCGATAGGGGGCTCGAACTCACGAACTGCAAGATCATGACCTGGGCCGAAGTCGGACCCTTAACCAACTAAGCCACCCAGGCGCCCCTCATATTCCTCTTTGATTCTTACTTTGGGACTCACCAATACATCAAAGACATCTCTCAATATTTACAGGTATGTACCTAAACCTTTGTAATTAAGTACAGGTGAATAGCAGAGATATACCACAATTTATTCAATTACTTACTCTTACTTTCTTTATGATTATTTTGCCTTATACAATTTAGATTTTTATGCAGTTAATTTGTCTGTTATATATACATCTAAATATCTGAATATATCTAAAATATACATATGTTCTTCTATAATTTGTGAGGCTTTACTGTTACATTTAAGGCTTTCCTTTATCTAAAATGGGGTGACCTATAAACAATAAACTACATTATCACTATAAAAATATTTTATTAATCACCTTTGAACATAGGTCTTTAATGTATTGGTCTTGTTATTTCTGTGAGGTAGATTTCCTGAAGTGAGACTACTGAGTTGAAGGACATATGCAATTTTAATAGATATTACTAGGCTTTCACACAGAGTGAAATGGTTCACATTTCCACCAGCAATGTATAACAGGATGTATTTGCTTGAATACCCACTAGCACTAAATATTACCACTTACTTTTCATATTTGCCAATCTAACAAGTATAATGTGATAGCTTCCATTTATGAGCTGGCTTGTGCATTGAGGTCTCTGATAAAAATTCACTTCATTGGAGAGGACTTTCTAGTCTAATATATCTGTAATAGCCAGCCTCCCCAATCATCATACTCTACTCTTTTATCCTGATTTTTAACTTTTGTACTATTTATCTTCAGGTTACATATTTTGTGTATCCTTTCCTTCACATTCCTCTCAAATACAAGCTTCACGACAGTCACTTTGTACTTTTTTGCTTGATGTTGAATTCTTGGCAAGTAGAATTCAATAAACAATCAATTTGCATTTACCTGTACATAAACTGAGCATGTTTTCACTGTCCACTGGCCATTTGAATTCGCTCTTTTGAGTTGCTTATTCATATTATTTAACCATATTTAAAATAATATTCTCAATTTCCAAGTGTTTTGGTATCATATATACATTGCAAATATTTCATCACTTTTGAATTTATGATTACTAGCTAGCTTAATGATGAGCCTAGCTTAATTTTCTTCCAAGTTGTTATCTACTTATACAAGCAATGTTCTAAAGTTAATCATTATCCTCAATTCAAGGGAATTACCATCTTTGTCATACATTAAATGCTTTACCTACTTGAATCTCACTCTTGGCTTTCTATACACTTAAATTAATCTATTTGTCTATTTCTATTTTGATTACACCTTTATAGGTTATTTTAGTAGCTGAAGAAGCATGTCTTCTTTTATTTTTTAATATCTTTTGGTTATTTTCATGAACTTGATGTTTTATAGGGATTTTTATCTCATAAAAAAGCAAAACAGTACTGTTGGGTGTTTGAGTTGCACTTAGGTTACCAATTTGAGGGATGATGTATATTTTGCAAGATAGTACATCTCTCTATCCAAGAACATTTGTATTATCTATTGATGCATAACAAGTCATTCTAAAGAGTCGTTTAAAATAACAATTATTGGGGTGCCTGGGTGGCTTAGTCTGTTGAGCATCCAACTTTCGCTTAGGTCATGAATGATCTCGCGGTCCGTGGGTTCGAGCCCTGCGTAGGCTCTGTGCTGACTGCCAGCTAAGAGCCTGGAGCCTATTTCAGAGTCTGTGTCTCCCTCTCTCTCTGACCCTCTCCTGCTCACTCTGTCTCTCTCTCTCTCCTAGAAATAAAACAAAAGCAAAAACAAAAAAACAAAAAATAACAATTATTAGTTATTATCTCTCAAATTCCTGTGGTTCAGGAATTTGGGAGTGAGCTCATGAAGGTTCTGGCTCATGAAGTTGTAGTCAGATGATGGCCGGGGTCAGAGATAGTCCAAATGTTTGTAAATCACCTGTCTGGTGCATGGGCTAGGAAGAAGTGCCAATGCCACAATGTAAGATGGGATCTATGTTGTCGCAGTCATCATTGGAATTTCCCCCTCCTGCAATATGGAGTATTTTTTCATTCATTCTGTCCCTGTTTCATGGGCTTTAGTAGGATTTTCAGTTCTATGCATTCTTCACCTTTCATGTTAAATTTATTCTCAAATATTTTATAACAGTTTCTGTTGCAAATGAAATATTTTCCTTTTTTATTTCTGTTTTCTTTTTTGCTAGCATAAAGAAAAGCTACTTAAGATATTTAATAAGAAGATATTAATACATCAGTATATAATTACATATATTCATATTCATATAATATTAAGGTATTTAAATATTTATTTTAATCCAGCTACTTACCACATTTCCTCATAAGTTCAAGTAGTTTTTAAATAGAATATTTTGGGTTTTCTTAGATATTCAGTAATATTTATGAGCAGAATGAAATGATTTTCCAAAATGATACTGATCAATTTTTCTTCTATATTCTAGACATGATAATCTCTTAAGAAATGTTGAATAATAATGAACTATAAGCATCCTGTTCTTGGTCCTTATTTTAAAGTAAATGGCTTTGTTTTATCAGGTAGATTGATGCTTGCTATTCCTTTTGGTAATTAACCTTCATCATATTTAATTAATGTTTATTTTTATTGTACTTGCCTCAAATCATTGGCTTTATCTACATTTTGCAAGTTAGATGGAATCCTAAAGAATCTGATCTTGGTGCCTTCTTAAATCAGGA
This sequence comes from Hyaena hyaena, assembly GCF_003009895.1. Classification (NCBI taxonomy): domain Eukaryota; kingdom Metazoa; phylum Chordata; class Mammalia; order Carnivora; family Hyaenidae; genus Hyaena; species Hyaena hyaena. The sequence goes on from NW_024082641.1 coordinate 95,155, forward strand.
ATTTTTTATCACTATTTTGATCTTTTCTATGGCACTTTTTCTTATTTTATACTTATATTTGTATTCACTTTTATTATTTATATTTTGGTAAGAAGTCATTGATTTCTTCCAAATTTTCTACTTTATTTCTAGATTCCTATTTCCCATTTATCTACCCAATTATTTGTTTTGCTAGGTCTCAAGTTGAGAGGGTTAGGTTAATCATACATCTTTTGTTTCTTGAGCTCTGTAGCTCAAGACTTTCTACATTCTTTCTACTATTAGCAATGGCTTAATTCATAGTGATTTTGTCATGCAAATGATTCTGTGTCCTATCTTCCTGTCTCTTCTTAAAAGGGCACTAATCTCATTCAGGAGGCCTCCACCCTCATGATCTAAACTACCCCTCTGAGGCCCCATATCCAAGTTTGATCATATATGAAATGAGGTTTTCAAACATGTAAATTTGTGGAGTACACAAACACTCACTCCAAAGCACTTAGAAAGAGAATATGAGAGTGACAATGAGCATAAGCTAATAAAAGAGAGTTCTCAAGGGATAGAAAGAGAGTCCTGGCTCTCCAAGACATCTCTAAGAGCATGCTCAGACAATCAGATTATCTGATAATCTCCCTCAGGAGAACCAGTAAGAGAATAATCAGATAGAAAGAATATCGAGTAGGGACTCAGAAGAGACCCCTCTTTTTAAAGCATTATCGCTTTCCATAATTCATTGCAATTATTCATATAAATCTTACTTTTCCTACCAAATTGTAAATATTTTTAGGATAAATGCTTCATTCTTTTTTGAAATTATATTATTCTTGTTTACTATATCAGCATATGTCTTACTGATTGACTGAATTCATCACTAATTAATGTATCTTATTCGTTCTGTGCTTGTTTTTTCAATCTTTCAAATTAGTTTTGAATTTTTGTGTCATCCAAGAGCTAGCTATTCAATGAAATAAATTTTGAAGTATCTTCCATGGTGTCTGGTCCTTAGGAAAGGCTGAGTAAATGGTAGCTATTATTAGTAGTAATAGTGTTTGTGTTATACACTATTTCAATGAATGTACAAGAAAAGGGATTTGTGTAAGAATAAATAAATTCTCTCCAAATTTACAACAAAATTACTCCTTTTTGGATATGATAATTTCAACAGAATGTTCAAACACCCAATCAACATCCTTTTTAAAAGCAAAAGTATTTTGAGAGACATAATGGCATATTTTAGGAATCAAAATACATTATGCTTATTCCATTTCCCTAATTTATCTTAAAGTATACATAAAACATACATTTTATAACATGTAGTAAAACTTTAGAAAGAATTGAAGACACAGTCACAAGTTTGTGTAATGTATGTAATATTTGCAAAGTAACTCTATACCTACTTATTAGCAAACTAATTTTCTTTCTATACCCTCTGTGCTAAGCTATGGTGCTAGAGTCAGGAAGAAAGAGGATATGTCTGAAAGCAAAGACCTTGCTAGAGAGAAGAGGAAAGAAAATATTGTCTCTTAAAGTAGAGGTGAGGGTTAACTATACCTGCAATATTGATTTAAAAAATTAAAAACTAAGAGGGCGCCTGGATGGCTGAGTCGGTTAAGCGACCAACTTTGGCTCAGGTCATGATCTCACAGTTCATGAGTTTGAGCCCCATGTTGGGCTCTGTGCTGACGGCTCAGAGCTTGGAGACTGTTTCAGATTCCGTGTTTCCCTATCTCTCTGTCCCTGCCAAGTTCAGACTCTGTCTCTATCTCTCAAAAATGAATAAACATTAAACAAATCTTTAAATTTAAATATTGAGGAAAAGAAAAAAGAAAAAGCAAGTGGTAAGACATCTGTGTTCTTTTTTTTATTTTTCAAATTTTTAAATTTATTTTTATTTATTTCTGAGAGAGAGAGGGAGAGAGGGGGAGAGAGGGAGAGAGAGAAAGAGACACAGAGTGAGCAGAGGGGGGTCAGAGATAGAGGGAGATCCAGAATCTGAAGCAGGCTCCAGGCTCTGAGCTAGCTGTCAGCACAGAGCCTGATGCAGGGCTCGAACCCACGAACCATGACATCATGACCTGAGCCAAAGTCAGACGCTTAACCAACTGAGCTACCCAGGTGCCCCAAGACACCTGTGTTCTGACCTCCCATTTCCAGCATGAAATCTTAGAGCTGGAGAAGTCTGCATAGGTAAAGGTGAGAGCAAAGGGTCTTCTTTTACTTTACTCCCTGTTGGCCATTGGTGAGGGTCTACATTGCAGGTAGAAGGGCCAGATGGGTGGATGCATCAGATGGGAAGAGGTGACACTGCATCACTGAACAGTGAAAGAGAATTTGAGTAAATTTTCCCCAGCTGCTCTTGGCTTCCTGTGTTACAGAAGGAATCTAGAAGCTCCTGTTGTACCCAGTTAGAAAGCTGAATCTAGCTGGCCAAGGAAAGTGTGAGATGTGACAGCAAATATATGTAAAAGTGACCCTTAGCCAAGCACAATGGGACGGTCTTCCCAGGCAAAGGGTCAGCCCCATTTTGAGGATTTATGGTTAGGTGATCACTGAGGTAGGTTGAGGCAGCAGTGAGAATCACCATTTCTGATGAAGCTAAGAGAAGAGAGATGACCAGATCATGAACCCTCCACTCCCCCAGTGACTGAAGGGCTGAGTTTTCCCTCAAACCTCTACATTACATCTCCTTATGTCATAGAACAGCAAGCTCCAGAGCCAGATGTTACAGTGTAGAGGGGTAGGTTTTCTATGTTATGAGAAAACTGTATATGGTAATAGCTAGTCTGGGCCTTTATCATGGAGATTAGTAAATCTTCTCTTAAAATAATAGCATGGCTTGCTGATATAGTGCCCTGCTGAAAAATCTCATTTTGAATGTCAAAAGTGAAATAGTATTTTCATACAGATCCTGATATTCCACTAAGGAAATGGATGCCTTAAACTAAAAAGGGCAAGCATCTACTTGGAAAAAGAAGAAAGACTCATTAACAAGTTTCAAAATATCATCTGCATTATTTTTATTTTTGCAACTAGTTAGAATATCACTAAAGTAAGATAGCTGTGCATAATTATTATTATATGTAAAAGTAAAGTTGGATTAGAGCTGAGAGATATTATAAATTATCTAGTCCAAACTCACATAAAGAATCCAAAGAGGCTGAGGTAACATGCCTTTGGCCACATATCAAGTATAGAATCAAGGCAGAGAAGAACCCATTCTTGATTCTCATTCTAGGGTCTCCTCTCCTACTCCTTATCTCCACAAAGTCGATGTCTCCTTATCCTTGAATATTTATCCAACCATCTGTGTTTCAAGACACCATGCTTCATTGATTCTTCCTTTTGCAGATTCAATTTCCTGCTTAAATTCTGGCTCTAAAAGGAGCTTGCTCAAAGAACAACTGCTGGGCAAATTATATGATGATCTTAGTAATTTAGAAACATCATGCCAATATTAGACTTCTTAATTCTATTTTTTAATTGCAGTTATCTAGAGAATTCTCCATTCTGGTCAAGAAATTTTCATGGTAATGGTTTTGATTTTTAAAGACACTTAAATGTTTCTTTTAAAAGAAAGACCTAGAAAATTCTTCCACTATTATTAATTCTCAGAAAATAATTTAATTGAACCTTACTGAAGCTAATTAAAAGGATAATTTCTCATTTTGCTTTGTGGTCCCATGGACTTAATTCAACCAAAGAAGTATTTTATTTTTTTTATTTTTTTGGAGGTAACCATGTGCTCAGAGCTGCATCAGGGGAACAGGATGAGAAATGCCCTCATATTTCTATTCTTTTATCTCATGATAAAAACATTTTATAACTAGTTGACTTTTTCTGAATAATTTCACTCTTGCTCATACATGCTTTAATTGTTTCATTTTTGATGCTATTGAATACCTTTATTCTTGATTTTTAAAAAAGCATTGCTTTGTATGTTAATAATAATCCAATGTAATTCAGCAAACATTTATTTACTTTTAGTTAACATATTGTGGCCCTTACTATGCAGCAGGCACCAGTATAAATACTTCATAAAGATTAACTCAAGTATATATTACTGTTATATATATATGTAATGAAGAAACTGAGGCACAGTGAGTTTAAGCCAACAGTAAAACTCAGGTACCCACTGCATAGCTTTAACTCTTAAACACTGATTCTAGGAGCTAAGCCTTAGGTTGGCGTGAGGGATAGCAAGATGAATGAAGTATTATCTGTGCCCTCAAGAAGCTTGGCTTACAAAGTTCTCTTGGTAAAGACAGATGTATACAAACAGGACTGTTTGGGGCAGGTGGATTGTTCAGTAGGTTAAACATCTGACTTCAGCTCAGGTCACGATCTTGTGGTTGGTAAGTCTGAGACCTGCACTGGGCTCTGAGCTGAGAGTTCAGAGCCTGGAGCCTGCTTCAGATTCTGTGTCTCTGGCTCTCTCACTCTGTCCCCCTCCCACTGCTCATGATCTCTTTCTGTCTCTCAAAAATAAATAAACGTTAAAAAAAAATTAAAAACACTACTGTTTACTAGTATGGAAACATGTAAAAAGTGGTATGGGAAAATAAGAAAAGAATTTCAGAGAAAGTAACACTGAAGTTGAGCCATGAGAATGAAGAGATTTTTTTTTTTTTATCAAAGTAGAATGTTATTTAAGCAAAGGTTAAAAAAAAAAAGGGAGAGCAAAACCCAGCCAGTAGAAAAGTGCAAGACGTATTCCTAGAAACATATTCATCTAGTGTGGCTGGGAGTTGAAAACAAGTGATGAAAAAGCAGTGTGAGGTGTTAGAGTAGGGCCGGGTTAAAAACAACATTAAAAGTGCGAGTCAAGATTCCAAATTTATCCTGGGGGGTGGAAGTGGTTATTTAAGTTTTTCTTTTCACATATGAGAATGATGTGATCACTTTTGAGTTTTAAACTGGAATCTAGCAGCAATGTGAAGAATGGATTTGCATGAAGAAAGACTGATAGGTTACTAACTGAGGGGATACTGCACTAGTTCAGGCATAAGACAATGAGGGCCTAAATGGGGATAGTGCTGATGAAAATAAAGTGGGGGGAAATGGTGAGAAATATGGGCAGACATGTTTTTAGGAAAGGAGAATCAGTTTGCTTCTAGAAATTGTGAGTTTAAGGAAAAATATGCTCAAATGTGGTTGCAAATACTCATGAAAAGAGATCAGGGTATATGATGTAGATTTGGGAATCATCAGGATTTATACCAATCCTGTGGAGCTGTGGGGCTGGAGCAATGGGTGTAAGATTATTGTAAAGTTAAAAAATAAGGTGAAAGATAATAGAATCTAGCAAAAGAAAAGATAGGCAATCATGGTAAAAGGAGGGCAATCATGGGAAAAGAGCATCTGACAAAAGTTGGAGGAAATCTCTCAAGCAGCAGAAGTGGTTATCCACCTTAAATGCAACAGAGACTGTTAGGAGGAGGAGGACCATGAAATTTGGCAGTCAGGAGGTCAATGAGTGTAAAATCTCTTCTGGGCTTCAATTCTTTATTCTTCATGTGGTTTGCTGAATAATGGCTTCCAAGGATGTTCATGTCCTAATCTCTAACACCTGTGCATGTTACTTTATATGGAAAAAATGATTTTGCAGATGTGATCAATTAATGACATTGAGATGGAGTGATCATTCTGTATTATCTGAGTGGTCCCACTGATGTAATTATGAATGTCCCTGTAAGAAAGATAGAGGGACATAATACTAAGGAAGAAAGAGGAAACATGAGGACCGAAGCAAGGTGCTGAGCTGCTGGTCTTGAAAATGGAAGAAGGGGTCATGAGCCAAAGCAAGTAAAGAATGCATCCCTAGAAGCTAGAAAAGGCATCGGGATGATTCTCCTTTCAAAGGCTCCTCAGAGGCCCAGAGGCTCTCCCCTTACATCTCTTCCTCCCTTCCTCCCTCCAGCACAAGCTCGCTCGCTCTCTCTCTCTCCACCACACACACACCACTTCCCCACCGCATGCTAAATAAGAGCAAAGTTGAGGGGAAAGGGGACAGTTTAATACTAGACTGGACTGGACTTTTTAGTATCTGGGATAGGAAATCCCTTGTTAATACCCAAGAATATCCAACATGTCTGAGATCTTGAAGGAATAGCGGATGAGATGGCCAGCAGTAAGAAAGAACAACAGTGTTTGCATCTTGAAACTCTAGACTCCAGGGGCACCTGGGTGGCTCAGTCGGTTAAGCGTCCAACTTCGGCTCAGGTCATGATCTCATGGTCAGTGAGTTCAAGCCCCACATTGGGTTCTGTGCTGACATCTCAGAGCCTGGAGCCTGCTTCAGATTCTGTCTCCCTGTCTCTCTGCTCCTTCCCTGTTCTCTCTCTCTCTCTCTCAAAAATGAATAAATGTTAAAAAATTTAAAAAAAAAAAAAAGAAACTCTAGACTCCAGTTCATCCAACACACTGCCTGTACTGGAAATGAAATAACAGAGGTGCACCAAGAGTGGTCAACCTGCAGGTTGAAAGTTTAAAGGAAAGACAAAAATAGGTGGATGGTGGTGGGAGTTGACCAAGGAAATGGGAATGAAATTCCAACATCAGTAGTTTAGTAGACTGTCTTTAGAAACAATAGCAAATAGGTAGATACCATTTTTAAAAGCAAAGAAATATGAAATGAACATTATAAAATGTAAAATATAAGACCTTTATCTAGCAGAGGTCACAAACTCAAGTATTTACTAGAAGCCAAGTTTAAGAGAGAAAAAATAGTGCCTCCTGAAGCCCACTGGACAGCATGTGACCTTGAAAGGGAACAGCTACAATCTGCCTTTGCCGCAGAAAGGTAGTGGATCCAGATTTTCCAATTTTTAGGGAAAATAAAAAATAGAAATGTAAATAAACCTCAGTTTTGTACAAAGTCTTCTAATTAGTAACTGTAGGCACTGTATTTGTTTCTTACTGCTATGCAACCAGATGGCTCAAGTTTAGCAACTCCAAACAGCACAAATGTATTCTCCTGCTGTTGTGGAGGTCAGAAGTCTAAAATGAGTCAGAAGACTAAGTGATGTTTCTTCTGGAGCTCCAGCAAAGAATCTATTTCCTCACCCTTTTCAGATTCTACAGGATACCTACAGCTTTTGAATCATGGCCCCTTCTTGCATCGTCAGAGTCAGAAGCATATATTCAAACAAATTTCTGTCCCTCTGTTTTGGCTGTCACATCTTCTGACTGGCATGTCTTGCCCAACAAAGGATTTCAGATGGAAAGAGGGTGTGGAGTAAAATGATAAATGTAGATGGTGGAGTTTGTTTTCATATATTTCTGTGAGCCAAAGATTTTATGGGCAATACTCTTGAATATTTTGTGGGTTTTTTGGGGGGGGGGCGGGGAGTGTAAGGACTTGCCAAATGCATTTTAATTAAATATGTTCAGAACCATTTGAATCCAATTTTCTAATATGTATGACTACAGTATGATTGTGGGTCTCACCTAACATAGTTGTCATTTAAAATAAACATTAGTGATTTTCTTTTGGAGAAATACTGTGACTTATAAAAGTTTATCACCTTGGCAAATTTCCTAAAATATTTCTAAAAGTAACATAACAACACACAGCATATCTTAACCTCAAGTGTCCTTTCAATGTTCCCATGGTCTTTCTGGTATTATACAAAATGTTGTAAAATTTCTGGCACCAAAATGTCCATGGAAGACAAGGCAGATGGTCAAAAAAAAAAAATAATAATAATACTGCATGTGTTGCTTATGTCTTAGAAGCAAGTTTTGTCTGAAACAGAAGAAAAACCTTTTGTTCTCTAGTTAATTACCTCGTTATAGAGTAGGTACATAATTCTTTCTGAAGAAACCAACCCATTTGAAGAGAAATCACAGAATATTATGGATTACATATCCAAACCATGCAGAAATATTAAAGATGTTGGCTTTACATAATAAAGGATTTGTGTTAATGTGAAAGAATTTCAGCTTAGGCGACCAGTGCTTTACTAATGTTTTAATTCCTGCCCACATAAAAATCCCCTTTTGTTTGTAAATAAAAAGGGGAATATTTCATTGTGGCATGTCCATCTGTTACCTGAACAATCAGTGAGGTCATGTAGTTATTCATAGCATTTTATAATGGGATTTGAAGTTAAAGCTATACTCAGCTTTCTTGTCTGCAGGCATAAAACATTTGCTCACCAACACCAATTCATTCCCTCAGCACTGTGTCTGGCTTCCAGTATGATATAGTTCAGCCCTTATAGATAGATTGCCTCTATGTTGTATTTCCATAAAGACTTGTCTTCCAAATGAGTGTACAACTTCTAATGGTAAAATCAGGGATGGAAGAAAGGATTCAAAAGTTTGATTGAAAAATATTCAGAGAAATATAATCTCCCATTTATTTATCTTGATTCACTATCATTTATGAAATAGTGGGAGGGGAAAATCCTTGAAAGTAGCTTGATGGCTGAGAATTATCTCAGCGTCCTCCTTTAGTTGTCTCTTCTGAGATGTGTGATTCATAGCCCTTCTTTGAGCTTCTGATTCCTTAGCAGGACCTTCAGGGAAAGGCTGGCCATTTCAGAGCTAGGTGACTTGCTGAAAGAAGATTTAGAAGATACTAGGTTCCTCCTGAGATGACAGTTTCAGAAACTGCTACTATGTAGCAAGGAAATAAAGGGTCATGCATTTAGGAAGTGAAATATTTTTTGAAAACTGGCTACTTTGCTCGTCAAGGAGGTCACATTTCCACCTGCTCTAAGTATGGCCAATAGTGCCGGGAATGCTATAAAACCATGCCTTTGTTTTGGAATGCCCAAAACAGCCAATATTTTTTTTTTTAAAGCCAATTTTTGCAGATACCAGGAACACTTCTTTTATATTTCTTAGGATGGAAAACAAAGTGTTAAAGAAAAACTTGCCTAATTTAAATATATCTGAAACCTTTAATTAGGATAACTTCCAGTAAAAAGAAAAACAAGAGGGGCGCTTGGGTGGCTCAGTCGGTTAAGCGTCTGACTTTGGCTCCTGTCATGATCTCACAGTTCGTGGGTTTGAGCTCTGTGTCGGGCTCTGTGCTGACAGCTAGCTGAGAGCCTGGAGGCTGCTTCAGATTCTGTGTATCCCTCTCTAACTGACCCTCCCCTGCTCATGCTGTCTGTCTGTCTGTCTCTCTCTTTCAGAACTAAATAAAAACATTAACAAAAGAAGAAGAAAAACAAGGAAACAAGCATGTCAAACATCACATACAGAAACAGGTGTGTTTCATTATGTATTTGTTGGTTAAAACATGTGACGCTTAATGGAAGGTGTTAAATTATTTTTGGGACACATCTAAAAATGCACACAAGTGTAAGGGCATGGGACTTAATTGACCACTAGAAACAAAATATGAAAGATTTTTACTTTTTGCTGATAATCTTCATTTATAACCCAACCCTAAAAAGGAAGCACCCTCTGGTGGATTGTGTAAGATATAACTGTGACCCAAAAAGTGAGAGAGAGGGAGTCCAGCTACAATCAAAGAGATAAATTATTACTGTGGATCCACATACATTATGATATTTACCAACTGACCTGGATATAAGACAAACTTTTGGAGACTGAAAATACAGCATTATTTTCTGCATTTTGGCGTAAGGATTTAATATTAGTGAATAGAATGTGTATGAAAGCTTGAAAAGTCTAGGGAAGCTAATCTCTGCAGGTTAAGACAACAATGAAATACACAGCCTAAAATGTGTTTGTGATTACAATATTTGAAACTAAAATTATACACAATAGTTAAAGATGTAAAAAAATTGACATTAGTCTTGCAAATTCTTTTGTATGTCGTGGTAAAATGCTAAGTATTTTCCTGATGATAAAACCATAAAAATATTGTATCATATTATATTAGGAAATAATGTTCTTTTGTTCAATGAACTATTCTTAAGAAATTTACTTACTTACTCCAAATGTGTTTCTATATTATAACTCACTAAAATTTTTCAATGATGTTTTTCCCGTTTACTTCTTTGTTAATATCGGTAGGTAGTATCTGGAAGAATAAGGCACGTTGTTTCTTTATTGAATGAGTAATTCAAAGACACATAGACACAAGCATACACGTCTAAAGGATATATTAATGTTAAAGTCTGGAAATAATTAGGCCATTCCATGTCTTTCCAGTTTCAAACTTGGGCAGAATCTGATGTTATCTGGTCCAGCCAGATGACTCTTTGTATATATTTGTATATATATGTATATATATAGAGAGAGAGAATCAACTCTCTACTGATGAGTATATTAGTGCATTGAAAATTTTTGATACTAGGCTATTCAAAACTACACTGTATTAAAAAGTATAAGGACTTTTGAGAAAAAATTCTAGCTTGATGTCTTATATAGCACTTTGAAATAATATTTATTGGTGTTTTTATAATATTGGTTTTAAGTATGTATGAAGATAACATAATCATGCATGTTTATAATATATGTTTTAATTCCTAATGCATTTATGAAAAAAGAGGCCTAATATTATTTACTTAAGTCATTTCTAGACTGCTGCTGAGTGGATATCAAAATGAAATTAAGACACAGGTTTCCTTCATTATTTCTCTGGCATTCTATGAAGAACTGGACACTATTTTAAAACAGTGACCATGTCTTAGTTTTTCAATGCCTAGTTCCCAGTAAAATAGCTGGAGCATCATAAGTACTAAATAAACATTTACTTTTCTAAACTTAAATTTATAATCTAAATTTAATTTTCCTATTTGGAGAATAGTAACTGTTATTAGCATGTTGAGATTCTTCTGTAACCTTGTTCCATTGATTATTCTCTCTGTGTCTCTCTTATTTCTCATACTTCTCCATTTCCTTCTTCATAGGTTTTTCTGTCCATGTCTGGCTTTACATACATCTCTTTCATGAAGCACCCATTCCTGGCAGAGTGCCAACCATAAAAGAGATTCTCAATAAAAACTGCTAACGAAATAACGAGTTTTGTGCTTCTGAAATCAGAGCCATTTAGTTTATGTACTTAGGGAATTATGAAGTCCAGTTTTTAAATAACAGTATAACCTATGAAAAAGGTAAAATGGACAAGTACACAGATTATCCATAAACAGTAATCTAGTTGTAGCACTACCTAAGTTAAAATTTCTCAATAGCTCTCCATTGTTACAAGGTTAATTTCATATACTGGATGTGGCAGTGGGCTGGGTAACAGAATTAGTGTAGATATGGAAACAGATCGACTAGAAGTTCACTTCTACCTCTGCCTGTTTTCAGCCCTATCACTCTATTGAGCTTCAACTGCTTCGTCTGTAAAACCAAATTAATATTATATACTCTTTAGGGCCATTGTGAGGATTAGAAATAAAGCATGCACAGTGCTTAGAAATTAGGAAACAAGCACCTCTGAATATTCACTATTATTATCATTATTTATGTTAGCATAATTTCTTCCATTCCCTGGCAGTTACTCTAAGCTCTGGCCATCCTATTTCACTGGTGTGAGCCAATAAACATAGTGTTTCTTTGCATATCCTGCTACTCTTCATGAATCTGGAAAACTCCTAGTGAGCCTTTAATATCCCTATTGAAGAATATACTTTGTAATGTTTTCTTTGGCTCTCGAAAGTAGGGTTATTACTACTTAATGCCAATACTATTCCTAACACATAATTTCATTATAGCTTTTCCTATGCTGCATTGCAATTATTTTACCAGATGCCTACCATGCAATAGATACTGACAACGTTGTGTTGAATAAGTAAATAAAAGAGATAGGACTTTGGTTAATCAATATCGATTGTGCATTATAACACTGTGTATTATTAATACTAAGTGCTGTGGACAATGCAAAGAAAAGAAAAATCTCAAAGGGAAACAAAAAACAGGCAAAAAAAAAAAAGAGAAAGAAATGAGTAATTCAAAGGAGTATAATATATAATAAATTTCACCAGGGCAAGAAGACAGTAAGAACTACAGAAAGCAGCTAGAGTATAAAAACAGTGTTTCATTAGCAGGATGTTGTAGAGACGGAATTGTGAAGGCATGTTGAGTTTTAGATGTGAGACAGTTTCTGACTGGCAGCATGATTTCTAGGTTTGGTAACTGGAATGATAGAAAAATAACACAGAGAACATCAATAACAAAAGCTACTGAATCCTGTTCTAAATAGCCTACCAAAAACAAAATCCTTTAGTCTCTACAACAATCCTGTGGGGTGGTTTCTAACATGACAATTTTACATATGCAGAAGTGAGTGTCCCAAAAGATTACAGGAGCTGCTAAGAAAGAAGGTCTTACATGTTTTAACCACAAAAAAGAAATGGTAGTTAAATGATGTGAGGGAGGTATTAACTAACATTATGGTGGTAAACATATTGCAATATAGAAGTGGATCAAATCAACAGGTTGTAGACCTTAAAGTTATACAGTGTTATAGATCAGCTGTATCTCAAGGAAGTTGAAAATGAAACAAAACATGTTACAGGAGTTGCTTCTGAACATACTGAACTAGTAAGTGACAGATTTGGGATTTAAGGCAAGGTATCTCACCTCTAGAGGCCAAGTTCTTAATGTGCTAAAATGTCTCATGTGTTTATCTTGAGATTGAGGGGTGTGTGGGTGGGATGGGATGATGCTGGTATGAAAAATCATCCTTCAAGAGTGATGAATGTGGCTGCTGACTCTGTCTTCATATTCTGCTGACCCTTTGTTGCTGACATCAAGAAAGTACCTCATTTAGGCAACTTCCAGTAGAGAATGGGTAGATCCTAGGCCCGGCAGACTGCAAGACTGCTGCAAGACCAGATGAGCCTTTCTGCATACTCAGAAACGCTAGGACCCACCACTCCCCACAGAGCAAGTTGGATGACATATAGCTCAGGCTGCAATGAAGAAAATTTCTTCTATCAAGGTTGCCTCTCATGTTCATCAACAAGTTGTCGCCTTTGTAGAGCTATGAGCAGGGAACTGATGGTTCTCAGAGTGTCACCTGACCTACACCCAGAATCACTCTGAGACAGCAGTGAGCCGCACCTCACAAGGTTTGTATTCAAGGGCTAAGATACATAAATGACACCAAATGATGTATCATTTGAAAAAAGGAAAGGAAGTCTGGATTGTACGTAGATTAACCTGGTATTGGCTTAAATTGTGAATCTTTAGGTAAGATATGTACTATTTTGCTACTTAATAGAGTTCATATGTAAATATCCAAGCTGTGTTGCAGAGCTAGAAGTGGCCTTTTACAGACATAGGAAAACATTTTCAGAATTTAAAAATTATTCTTTTTTTTTTCAATTTAGGAACCTATCATGTTACAGTGCAAAGGACACGGGAGGATCACCAGGAAATTCTAGCTTCTGGAGAGTAGGCTTGTTTGTGCCACTAATTAGCTAGGTAACTTCTGACAAGTTCCCAGCTCAGAACTATGAAATATTGCAGCTAGCAGGTACATAGACTTCATTCTGTGTACCCTTCTTATTCAGCCAAGGGATTGGGGCCCAGAAAGTTTAAACAACTTGACAAAGAGGTTATATTTTTTGGCCCATGAACTTCTCGACAATTTTTTGAATCAATGAGTAATAAATAATCTCTAAGGCTCTTACAGTTTCAAATTCTATGATCCTATGAGGGTTTACATTTTTTTTTAAAAAAGAGAATTTTCTCATCTATATTAGAAATAGAAAAATGTGGATTTTTATGAAAACCCACATTTTCATATGACTGTGTAGATGTACTTAATAATTTCTAAAAATTGACAGTCTGCCTTAAGTGATTAGGCAGATAGTCTCTAATTCATCTTGCCTGGGGTAATTCCCACTGACTTCAAGCCTTAAATGAGGTATGGAGGAAAATGAGAAATGAGCCCATAGAGTTATAGTATTAAAGAATCACAGAGATTGTAACCATAGAGGATTTTGACTAAGTCACATTAATTATCCAATTTGTGAAAGAAATAAAAGAATTATGGAGAGCTAAATTTCTGAAAAATGAGTATTTCCAGTACTCTTCAATGAAGTCATATATTTCTACTTACAACAGTTCCTCACAATTTGTATCATTTATGAGGTGTTTTTTGTTTCTGTGATTGTTGATTGGTGTCAACAACTCTCATAACTCTCTCTTTTATCAGCTCTCTCATAAAAGTCTGCTTATTCCTTATAAGAGAGCCTTATCACCCGTGGAAACTATCCAGTATTAATATGGAAGTTAAATTTTTTTTGGGTAAAAACAAAACAAACAAAATCAAGGCATGAAAGGAAGGCTCTCCAGATACTGGAGTACTGAGGAATGTCCAGTCCCAACACACACACACACACACACACACACACACCCCTGCAGCAGGAACTGTAAACAATAAAGGAGGGATGGGGATAAGATTTACTATTTGTCTAGTATGTTCCAGGCACTGTGAAAACACTTCATAAACCTCCTTGAGGTCTTAAAAGCTTTGACAAGTTTAGATTGTAGTCAAGTCCATCTGATCCAAGGAATGCTTTCAAGGACTTTTGTCTTGAAAAGTCAAGAATTTGTTAGAAAACCAGTATAACTGCTGTCATTGTTTCAAACACTTCAAATATTTTAAGTTCATTTTAGTTAAATGATGTTGGGAACTCCCTCTCTTCCTAACTTAATCAATCAAGGCACTCATTTGGATCATTATTTTCCTGGTGTTCTCTACTTTTTGTTTTCTAAGCCAACTATAATTTAAATTCCTGCAGTGCTAGAGGACTGTTCACCTTTTTATTATTTTAGTCTAAGGCTAATATGTTATTGTAAAACTTATGAAATTATTTACTTAGCCAAAGCGAAAAAAAAAGTGGAGTAATTTCTTCAGTTTAGAATACTGATCCTAATTCACCTGTTTCTTGTCCAGTTGCAAATGGGCCATTTTAGAAATGATAATATCTGAGTTCATAAAAAAATTTTGAGCAAGTTCATGAAAAGCAACAATATAAAATTAATACTAAAGTAGTAAAATGTACTATAAAATAATTTAAAATAAATGAAAATCATTGACCTATCTCACACACACCACCACCACCACCACCACCAAAGTAAACGTGCTCCAGCATATAAGGGTTAAAGAGAGAAGAAGCCAAAAAACTTGTTGCAGGCAGGAAACTTGTAGGTGACAGAAAATCAGGACTATAAGACTTGGGCCGGAGAGACCCATTTCTGCCTTTCCTATGTCACTAAGTCCATGTGGTATGTTATGGGACAAATTTGTATGTAGCATGGGCTGATTTCAGTACTTATGGTAGCTGATGTGTGGTAGGTCAAGTTATTTTACCTACAAAAACCAATCCGTTTTTAATTTCCACGTGACAATGTGGAGCATTAGAGGTGATCACAGGAGGTCTTAGAAAGGAGACCCAGGCTCCAAGGATAAGAGGCCAAGAACCACAAGAATGACCCAGCATGAAGAAAGAAGTCATAAGGACCTGGAGGCCCAGGAAAAAGAGGCTTCTGGGAAAACAAGTGATACATGGTGGTGACATATTAGACAAATTGCAGTATAATCATTTTATGACACTTCCTATGATCATTGGGACTGGGTGAAGAAGCAACACTATTTCCAGACCTTTCTGTGAGTAAGACTCCTAAAGTTGATCGAACTTGGTTTTGGACAGTTCAAGGGCTGTAACAGAAAACAGAAAGTGCCCAAATTCATTACCGTTCCTAATATCAATGAGAGATAGGAGAGGCATAGGCAGGGCTAATCATGGCATCGACATTTCCATTTTTCCATAGAGAAGTAATCATGTTACATAAAGTATATAACCTGGCCTCTGTTTCCTGGATCTCATAGCCTGAACCAGTATGATGTCCATCCTAGCCAATATTTGTATATTAGATGGAAAGTCCGAGAAATATATGGTAGAAAAACAAGGCATTTGTCATACCCTTGACAATTCTCAGTACATTATTTTTTTAAACTTTCAAAACTAAACAAAATCTGTTTTCAAACTATAAGAATTGAAAGGCTTTAAGTGGCAGCTTCAAATCTTATTTGAAAATGATTTTTTAACACTTTGATGTATTTTAATTACCACAGATAGCAAAACATTAATTAAAAAAAAAAAAGCACAGTTCCACACCCAAAGAGAACTGAGTTCAAATTTATCTTCTACTAATTTTTTGCTCTGTGAACCTCAGTTCCTTAACCAATAAGATGGGGGATATTATACTTATTTTGCTGGGCTGTTGTGAAAATAAAGATAGGAGTAGATAAAGTATCTGGCTTATTGTAGGTGCTCAACAAAAAGAAGCTATTATTAACTAAATCCTACTATTAACAAATTTAGTTAATACTAGTCATAGTATTAACTAATATTAGTTAACTAATATTATTTAGTGTTCAGCTTTTACTTGGCCAAGGATTATAATTATCAGCTATGAAGACTATCAGTCGTATCAACATTTTTCCCAAGAGGGGACAGATATGTGGAGCATAGAATATATGCTGTATGAGGCAAGTTTCCTTCAGGACCATCAGAAGAGCCTTAGAGAGCTACTTTGGATCACAGCATTTCTTGATAGTTCAGCTCATTCTTTCAGTGGGTTATGGTTCCTTCTCTGTGTGATCCAGCTAGGTTGGAATAAACCATCTAAAACTGCCCTGAAGTTCGCTTATCTTTGCAAGAAGAAATTTCTATGGTATTCATTTTCAAGTTTTCTTCTCTGACACATATTTCCACATGAGAACAGAGGTCAGACCTTCCCAAGGGTTGTATCTGCTTACAGCTAATTGGGTAAAGCATTTACACAGGGATTTTGCAATAATATTGGCTCATTTTAATTGGGTTTTGAAGACTAGTCCAAGGACAGCTGGACCTTTTCCTGTTATTAGGAGAGACTACAGAATGCTCTTCTCACCTCTCAGGTTTCAAAACATGAAACCTGAAATAAAATACTAATTTGCTATTGCCCAGAGAATGTAAAAGGTATAAAATACTGCACTGATACATAATTATCCCTCCTTCAAAACCCACCTCCCAGTTTATCTGGTGGGTCAGGTATGTGTTATGCTTAATATCTATAGATTACTTATTTATACCTCCCCTGAGGATCCTAAAGCAGGCTGAGATTGCATGTGGAAAAGAAAATATTTCACTTAAAACACATGTCCTGAAGACCTACTCTGTGAAAGACAATTTTGGGGGTAAAATGAAAAATAGGATGTAATCAAGAAATTTTCCATCTGGTGAAAGAGAAAGTCATGCAGACAATAAGCTATAAGGCTAAGCAGAATTTAGCGAGTGTTACAAAGGATAGAAACAATGTGGTGTGCAGTAGAAATTAACTATAATCTAAGAAACAGGGGAAGTCACAGAATGAGGTCACGTTTAATTTGAACTAGGAATAAAATGAAGACTTTCAACAAAGAGATGTACATGTTCAGCATGGAAGCAATGTCTAGGGTGTAAAGGGCAAGAACATAGAGCACCAATGGGCAGGGCTGGAGTGGTCTGGTCAGGGTAAAAGCTGAAAGACAGGTGATACTCCATCATTGAAACTTAAATAAAATGTTAAGTTTAGACTGGGGCATAAGGTAGGAGGCAGGTGTGCATGGGGTAAGGATGATGTAATTGTGATTTCAATATATTCAGTTTGAGATGTTAGCATAAACTTAGGCTCTCTTTGTCTAAGAGACAGAATTTTTAGCCTGGGGCTTAGTGGGGGAAAAATAGGAACTGAAGATAGTTGACTCTCAATACCAAAAAAGTAGTAGTTCTGATCATTGTCATCAAGGCAGTTGTGACAGTTATGAGCATTAAGGTCGAGTGGAACCGTGGAAGTGACCAACAGGAAGCTACAGATCAAGACCAGAGGAAGATGAGGGGAGATCTTTGGGCTATTCCTACCTTCAGGGCATCCACATAAAGAAAAGGAAAATTTTGAAAAATTTGAGAACCAGAAAAATTCATTGCCCTAGAATCCAAGAGTAGAGAAATCTTCCAAGAGGAGCTAGCTATTAAACAGGTGGTGAATTCTATAGAAAGACGGAGAGTGACAAGGATGGCAAACAAAAGAATCTGAAGTTATGTAGCCACTGAAGGTCAGTGGTGCCCTTTCACAAAGGGGTTGGCAGAGCCAACACGTGGAAATAAGAGTGCAGACTTTTATTTGTAAATCGAAAAAAGAAGGTGGTAAATTGAAAAAAGAAGGTGGAAACAGCAGATGTGGAGGTGATGGAAGGGAAGGCTGGGGATGTTAGTTCTGAGTGTCTCTTTATGAGAGACACATAGTATTAAGTGTGATGACTTTCAAATATTGTTTGGCCCAGGCCCTGGGAACTTTGTTTCTAGTTCCTGGGAGATGAAATAAAACAAAAAAAGCATATGAACTTTGAATACCATCATGGTTATCCCTACCTCACTGGCACAGGAGAATCTAGTACTATCAAGGATGAGATTGCCAAAACAGGAGCAGAAATTGTCATTTAAAATAAACAAGTGGTACAGCAGAAACTTAGACCAAGGGACTCACTGTGTTTTCTCAAACCCTTGTAAGTCTAAGCCTACTAGGAAAATTGGAAGGACTTGTGGTTTGGTGGACTCAGGAATTCATACCCATGAAAAGTTGGGGATGTTAAGATTAAGAAGAAAGATTTTAAGAGTGGTCACTGGACCTTTGATTTTCTTCCTCAAGATCAATATTGCTTTTGATCAAGACAGGCTTCGTGTTCTCTTCAACTTAACTAAATTTTAAGTGTGATTCTTTCTGGCTATAAGCCCCTGACCTCCCTTTTCTGATGGTTTATTTGCTTTAGAGAACTTGTGATTGCAAATACTTTCTCTGTCCCCTGGAGATGTAAATTTTCTCCCAGCCTCTTGCTAGTTTTAAAGCCCAGGGGTGTCTTTCTCAAGGACCCTGGAGCCATCCTTTTGAAATATAATTATCAAGAAAAATAGGACCCCTAATCTCTCAGTACCTGTGGGAGGGTAGGAATCTAACTTCATAAGTGTCAATTAGCAAACACAGATGGCTTAATTATGTTGACGTACCTCCCCGACCCCCCAATGTCCTCCAATAGTTTTCCACTAAGTCACCTCAGTGCTTAAAAATCCTCCTTCCTTTTATTCCAATGAAGTCAATTTCAACCTCTCTCCCTTGCTGCCGTAGTCTTTGACTCAGATTGCAATAACCTTGAATAAAGTCTTTCCTTATCTGTTTAATTCTACTAGCTACAATAATTTTATACTTTCAAGAGGCATATTTGGTTGTCAATGGAGTTTTGATTCTTATTCTTTTCTTCTTCTGCACATGCCCACTGTCCTCCTGGGTTGGCTAAATCTGGAGAAGCAAGGGTAATGTACTTTTCTGCTAGGTGGCTGAAGTAGCCCCAAAACTTGGAAACATGGTTTAATAGAATGGACATGGAGATAGACCCTGGCCAGAAAAACACAAGTAATTTGGCCCTTTCCCTGGAATGTAGTATACACAATAGACAGTAGTTTAAAATACAGAAATTCCTGGTAATCATTCCCGATATTAAGAGGCTTGACATGCATATCTCTGCATTCAAGAAACTTCAGAGAAGTGGAATCTGGTCCTAAATGATGGAATCTGAGCTCTAGGATACCCACTCGGTTTAGATTCAGCTGCCTCCCAGATGCACTAAAGGATAAGACCATGCTTTAAAAAGATTTATGAAATATTTATTGAAAAAAATACAGCACATGTGAAGAAGCTGCTTTCCAAACAAAATAACTTGGTCATTTTATTTTTATCCCTGAAATGCCTGCAGGCACCAGTCAACATCATGGACTAATGGTTGAAAACGAAGCTATACTTGAGTCATATGAGGCCAGAAATAAAAATAAAATAAAATAAATAAGCACAAATGCACTTTCTTGTGTGGGTGAAATGCTATCATTTAAAAATAGCCAAGAGGAGTTTTCTGCAAAATTTATTTTCAACAAATGTAGTTGCTGGGCTGTGTGCTAACTTTTGTGTTAGCAAAACTCCAGTTTTGACTAAATATGAATACATCCTAGAAGGGGGGAAAAGGACTTCTAATAATGGAAACACTGCCACTGCCACAGTATTGTTTCCTTTATATGTCATATGATTCAGATCTGGCATCTTCTATCTCAGAAATAAGTAAACACACATTGCTAGCAAAATGCTGATTACAAATCCAAACAGGTTTGGATGTTGACTTGAAAAAATACCAGCCCTATTTGCCATTTGAACTTCACAATATAGTATTATCATTTTATGAGATCCCTGATGGTCTAGGGACAAATTTCTGTGGGCAACACTTTTGCTACATCTCATAATAAAAACAGCCCCCTGCTTTTCTCTTTACTGAAGAGTACTGTGTGAATATAACACAAATTCAGATGATACAGAAGAGGCAACTGAGTAAGAAATAAGAATGAAACCCATACAGCATTTTCCTCCTTCCTTCAATCCTCAAGGCATCAAAGGAATCAGTTGAATGTTTTTCCCATATATAGTCCTTAAGAATTATGTGAGAACGACAGAACTTTCACAAAAATTTATAAAGTAAATTTCACGCCAAATTCTTTTATCATTTGAAGGGGAAGGTGTAACTTCAACATTCAACAAAAGAAAATCTACAGAGGCATGTTTGGGTTAAGAAAATAAAAAGATATGCTGGGGCGCCTAGGTGGCTCAGTCAGTTAAGCATCTGGCTTCGGCTCAGGTCAGGATCTCATGGTTCATGGGTTCGAGCCTCACATCGGGATCTGTGCTGACAGCCAGCTCAGAGCCTGGAGCCTGCTTCAGATTCTGTGTCTCCCTCTCTCTCTGACCCTCCCCTGCTCACGCTGTCTCTCTTTCTCTCTCTCACAAATAAATAAAGAACATTTTAAAAATTAAAAGAAAATAAAAAGATATGTATCCTTGACAATCTGCTCACACCACGTAACTGAGCCCACATTTCTTCCTATTAAATGTGCCTGGGTGGCTTTGTGACCCATCACCCAAAAAGCTACTTAGTGTTTTGGCTCCTGCAGTGCGGACACACTGGGTGAGTGCCGATGACCAGAGGAGTCAAATAAATGAACTTGGAAGCCAGTGCTTACACAACTTTAAAAACTCAAACCCTACCTCTTACAGAGACATAAAATTCTGAAAACAACTTGTAGAGGTATCAGTTAGGGCCTGGGTAGAAAAGGGGAATGATGCTTTGCAAAATGCCCCAAGACTCCCTGAGCTTTTTCATGATAATGAAGAAGTGTCAGTGCAACTTGATGGGGCGTGCAAGTGAGTGTAAGGCTGTGGTGGGGAGAGGTGTTGGAAGGAGAGGCTGGCACACTGAATTTTTACATCTGAAATGTCATCTGGAAATCACTTGTATACTCCAAGCTCAAGTCCCAAACTCTTCCTTTGCTATTAAAAATGGTCTGCAAACAGGTCAGTCTTCTGTAAAAAATTGATTTGACAACAGCAATTTTAAGTTGTTGATGGCTTGAAGTTTGCAGCATCTCCCTCCTCTGTGACGTGGTATGAACAGGAAGATGTTTATCTGTTACTTATGTAACAGGCTGATGGAAAAACGGAGCATGTGCTCCCCTCTTATTTGTCTTCTGCATTAACCTCATCTTGGGGTCAGGATGAAAATGCTATAGGTACTGATCGCTGCACGTTATTCACATTATTGCTTAATGTGCCATCAACCGCAAGTGTAAGTGGGCTCATAATCATCGCCACAGTCTTCCCAGGAATCATTTATCTGGGACTAACTCTGAAAAAAATTATTTAAAATTTTGACATTTAAAAAATAAAGATTAAAAGTTCTGAAAGGAATAGAATTCATCCACACGGGGCCTCGTTGGCACATAAATCAAAGTTTGTTAGAGCTGCAAATCAGGATAGACTAACGCAGAGATCCAGCCTTTTCCTGGGGTTACCCAGCTCCCGTGTGCCAACCCTACCTCCCCCCATGTCCAAAATTACTTTAATTTTTGAACACTATTGTCAGAAACTTGAGTAGGATTTTGGCAAACACATACAAAAAAACAGGGTTAAAGGGAGAAAATATGTGCAGTGCAAAGCATCTTTTTTAATGGGAATACCAAGCCCATTCCAAATTTGAAATAAACATTTGTTATTGGCTTCTGGGAGGACTCTCCTATTCCCTCTGGTCATCAGGGCCTGAAAGCTGTCTGTATCACCTCACTTTGCTTCTGGATTAGAGGTCTACACTGGCTGTGCCCTTACTGGCTGCCCTGCACACAATTCTAGCCAGAGCCTTTTGTTCTAAGAGACTATAGAGCTGAGAAACATAGAATACCTGCATTTAGTTTTGGAATATTTGAAAATGACAGAATCACCAGGAAGACAGATGTTTAGGCATGATTTGTACACATGCTCTGACAGACATTCCTTTTTCCAAAAAGGTGGATTTAGTGCCAAAAATTAGTAATCATATCAGTATTAGGAACTTTGTGAGGAATTCCAAACCGTGCACAAGGCAGATTACATGCAAGATGTTTCCAAGTCCCAATTTGTGTGAGTGTCATTAAGCCATAAGAGGGTTCATGAATTTCAATGATTAATAAGTAAAAGGCTTGATAAACTCCTATTCTTTTCTCAAAGAAATAGTGGAGAGAGAATAATAGAGGCTGTTTATATTTCTATCTTACTCAAAAAGAATAAAATTATTTCTAAAGTATTTGTAAAGGAATTTATCTTTCTAAATGCCTTAATGGTTGTAGATAAATACTTCCATTTTAAGAAGGCTTCAGATTGCCTTCAGATTGCAACAGAGAGTGAAATAAAGGGCTCATGTGGAAAGAACTTTGCAGCATGCTGCAACTTGATTGTTCACACTTCAAAGCAATCCTGAGAAAAACTGTAAATAAGGACGAGGCATAAAACTCGAGCAGCACCTGGGAATACTCAGCCCACTGCCCAACAGAACAGAGTCTGAATTCTGGCAAACAGCCAACCTCTGAGGGTAAATCTGGAAAGGTTTAATATACACTGAAGAACCGATACACTCAGAAACTATGGGAGTGTACTTAGCTTCGTGCCACTTAGAGAACTCATTTGACTTCCCTGAATATAAAATAGATCTGGTCATCATGTGTTACACCAGATTCTAGTACTGCTGCCACTCCCATAATAAAATTCAGAGTTTATAGGAAGGGAGCACCTTTCTCAAGAGACACTTCTCCCTCTCTCTCCTTTTAAATGCACATTTGGACTTATTAGAATCTCTGCAGCAGTTCTCAAACATTTTAACAAAGTGAAGATACACTGAGGAAGGTAACTGGGGAAGGATTACCAAGTCTGAGTCATGTAATAACAAAGGCTTTGAGTGAGTCATCCAACCAAGTTCCCATAGCTATCCGCAGCACAACACTGCCTTTCTCTTTGCAAGTGGACAAACGGCCATAATGCCTAACAGCAATCAGCTCAAATGTTTTTGCATTGCTCATCTTAAAATATTTCCAGTTGTTTAAGTTTCTGTCATATACTCTCCAGATTAAGACTCTTTGGAACAGAAACCACGGCAATAAAGATAGGCAACAGATCCCTTGTATATTTTAAAACAGGAAATGCACAGACATTGCACAGATTTTTTCCCCCCATGATGGCCTGGTAATAAAAAAATTTAATACAAAAACCTTTCATCTTCAAAGGGATCTGAAAAAAAAAGTAATTATCCAATGCAACGACAAATGTTAGATTTCTATTAAGTTAGCTCAATTTTCCAGTTTCTCTTTTCCTTCCTTCAGCATACATTTCCCTATTGCTGGCTTCACCAGAAAAATAACAGCTTCAAATTTATCCCTAAGCTAAAACCCATCAAATAATTGACAAAATCTTAGCTAACTTGAAAAGTGACTTACATAAACCCAGTTTGCTATTTGGGGGCATATTCTGCTCTCAGTAAATGAATGTACTTTTTACTCCATTTATCAGCTACAGGAAGAGAATATTCTTCAAATGTGAAACTTTCTTATAAAGCTAAATACCTTTTGTGCTACTATGAGTCATACCTGAGCAAGTCTTTTATTCCTTTGTGATTTTATCAAAGTTCAGGTATTTTGAGAAGATTGTGGAATTTTCCAAATAGGGTTCACGTACTACATTCTTCAGCTATGCGTTTTTTTTTTCCCCCAAAAAGCTAATAGGACTAATCCAGAGCCTGACATGCTCTCTTCTTGTGTTTCATATCCAATCAATCAATTTCTTAAGATGACAATAACTTCAATGTGGCAAATGAACATGTTCGAATGTGCCTAAGGCCAAAAAGAGACTGGAAATGAAACGAAAAGGAATTGCCTGAATATGGCTTCTGCCTGAATTTGTTGCTAGATTCTTATTGGAATCTGTGATGGCAAGTTAATTTGGGGGGGGAGGGACAGATTATTGGGCTAATGTTTACTTCATGTCACCATGATGATTATATCTGTTGTTAAAAATACCTAAAATTACTACATAAGTTGGTAGGTAGTTGCTGCTGCAGGCTCTTTTGAGGGTCTCTGTTCTCTTCTACTGCTCTGGTCCCATCCCAGTATCACCCAACCTTCCCTCCACCCCATCAACTATGAATGCCTGTGTATCATGAGCCTCTGGGGCTCTGCTCCTGAACTAAGTTCAGCCTATATTCTGCTATATTGTTGCTCATCCCACAAATAGACTTTAAAAATCACCACAGCTTATTGTGTAGGGGATCCAATGGGCTCAAAGGTTGAATCTGTGTCCCTAGCACCTTCTTCATAAAATATAGATAATAATAAAACTAGTCCAGAGGGAGGTTGTGCACATTAAACAAAATAATATATGTGAGGAGAATACTGCCTTTCAATAAGTGTTCAGTATTGTCATCTTTGCTGCCTGAAGAAGGAACAGAACCCAAATTCCTTGATTACGGGCTCGGAATTTTTCCATTAGAAAATCTCTCTAGCTCAAATATTGCTACTCATATAAGAAGGTACTGCTCAAGAGCAACTATTGGAGTGAAAAATGAAGCCTATTTCCAATTTTCATTGATTTAAAAAGATGATTCACTTGGGAGTATTGCATGCTGATTTTCATTATTTACATTAATACGATGTAAATAGACTGCGGTTGTAACTTCATACTCTGAGCCAAGTAGAATTTGAATTTCACTGAAGTCAGGGAGTACCTCACTGCCGTCTAGCACAGACCCTCTAGAAGGATGATTTGAGCACTTATACTTTTGAAAAGTGCTGCCATTAGCTGACCCTACAGCAGATCCCCTGTCTGGGGGGAAGCAGGGGGTAGCAATTGGTGACGGGACCACACTAGGGTGAAGTGGTCAAGGGAACTGCTTTGTCTTTGTTTTAGCCTCTCAATATTTTATCACTGATGAATGAAGGATGGAAACTGTGTGGATCCCGGTCCTCTTAAGTCAATTTGATCGGTTCATTTAAAAATTAGCTCCTGTTTTCAGCATAATTGCCAAACTCTGTCACTTTTGATGTGTGTGTGGCAGGGGGAGAGGGGGCTGTTAAGAGGTGGGGATAAGAGAGGAAGGATAAAAGGGAGATGCCAGCTAATCCAATTAAATGGCCTGTCTTCTTGCTGTGAATTAAGTATCACCTTCCTTTTGCCCCCACTTTCTGTGAGAGGGCATGACAAGCATTAGCCACAGGAGTAATTGATTATTCTATTGACACCTACTACATTGCCAGACGTCCCAGGCTGTGATGCGCTCCTTCATTACTGGACTCTGCACCATGAAAATAATTTAAATCAGATGGCATAAAAATAAACTGGATACATGAGCCTGGCTCCATATCAGTCATAGAAGCAGTCACACACATACGTTTTATAAAGGGAGAAAGGACAGCATGGGCAAATTGGTGGTGGTCATATATCGGAACATGGTTGAAACAGAAAGTTACGTTTTTTCCCCTAGAGATAGTCAAATTCAAACCTATTTCTAGGTTACCCGGCTACATTATTTATTTGTTTATATTTATTGAATAGGTTCCCTTCTCAAAAACAACTCTTTGGTGAAAGTGTAATTGTTCTGACAGAGAAAATGTGATTCAGTGGTGACAAGACCTCAATTGCTTGCACAGTTAAAGTAAATGTTTAATTAAAGAGGAGAAATAAAAGGGAATGTGGACAATCAGTGCTCAGAATTCTTGGCTAATTCTTTTTGTTTCTATGATTCATGAAGATACATGCATGGCCATGGGTGTGATGACTTTGAGATGAGCAAATATGTGATGAAGTCTATTTTTACTCCTTAAGGGCCTTATAAGATCTTCAGAGCCAGAACCAGGCCTGGATCAGATCCTGCTTTGGATTCAGTAGCCAAAGCAGTAAAAACCATTATGAAAACTTCTGTTCCCACCTTCTCATGTCTAATTAAAAGAAAAAATAAAGTTCAACTCTTAAATGCCTTTGAGACAGTTGGACAAAGCTCCAATTTTCCCTATATTGACTTGTAATGCTCTTTCTCAGAATATAAAAAACAAAGCATTCCTGTTTGTCTGAATTGATATGCCCCAGTTTCTCTGGAGCCCTGAAAATGTTCTTAGTCTGTCTATTGGGTGGTTAAGGGATTTCATTTGAGAAAATAGGAAATTATTTAAAAATATATTTTTTTACTGCTCTATATCACTCAATTTCTGATTCACAACACTCACATAAAGCAGGTTCATTTAAAAGTGGTCACTCCTAACTTATTTCTGAACTTTATGTTTCACCTCCTTTCCAAACCATCCACCGCCCAGTGGATGTATCCAGTGATTCTTCACAACACTCTCTTGCTGAAAATCCCTAAATGGATTCCACTTGTAATAATGATGATGATGAAGGTGGCAGCAAACACAGAGTATTTTGCTGTTTTCCAGGTTCTATTACCAGAGCTTTCTAAAAACAAACAAACAAACAAACAAACATTTATTTTTGAGAGAGAGAGACAGAGACAGAGAGAAAGCTTGAGCAGGGGAAGGGCAGAGAGAGAGGGAGACACAGAATCTGGAACAGGCTCCAGACTCTGAGCTGTCAGCACACAGCCCCATGAAGCCCCAAACTCACTAACCTCAAGACCGTGGCCTGATCTGAAGTCAGACACTTAACTGATTGAGCCACCTAGGTGCCCCTCAATTCTTTTTCATATAACAACTGATATGATCCAAAGAACAATTCTACAAGAGGATAAGAATAGACTTCTCAACAGCAATTTTGGAAGCCAGAAAGTTATGGAAAAACCCTTCAAAATTTCATGTGAAAATTATTCTCTACACTTCTATACCTGGAAAAACTATCAATTAAATGTAATAGTTGGGAAAGAAAGACATTTCAGAAATGGAAATCTCAAAACAAATGCATTACTCATGATCCTTTTCTCAGGAACCAACTGGAGGATGTGTTCCACAAAAGGAGTAATCCAAACTAATAATACATATAGAATCTTAGAAACAGCACAACTAATATAGGAGAGAAGTGAAGGGAGTTCCCAAGATGACAGAAAAAGTAGTCTAAGGGTGACAGATGGGTAGTATGTCTAGAGAACAGCCTACATATGGCTAGAAGGTTGGGAGCATCAGAGAAAAAATTGAAATAGATAAATTATATGAAAAAAATGACCAACTGGAATATTATATTGAGAGATATTTTATGGAGCTGTTTGAGTTCTGAAAGAGATTTAAGAACTACCAATAAAAATTTTTTAATCTCTAAAAATCACTTACTCTAGAAATAAACAAAAAAGTAACAAAAATGGAAATGTAATCAAAATACTCAATTCAGGGGCGCCTGGGTGGCTTAGTCGGTTAAGCGTCCGACTTTCGCTTAGGTCATGATCTCGCGGTTCGTGGGTTCGAGCCCCGCGTCGGGCTCTGTGCTGACTGCCAGCTCAGAGCCTGGAGCCTATTTCAGAGTCTGTATCTCCCTCTCTCTCTGACCCTCCCCTGCTCACGCTGTCTCTCTCTCTCTCTCCTAGAAATAAATAAAAATATTTAAAAAAAATAATTCATTAGTGAAGAATATGTTGATTTTTATAACAGTGAAATATCTGAATATGGACAATGTCTAGTGGATTACTCAGAAAGTAGTAATATAACACACACACACACACACACAATTTAGAAGTAGACAGGTAAGCAGGAGAAGAAACAACAGTGTTGAAAATGGCTAATTCTGGCATATCAAGCAAGAGAGAGATTGCTGTTTTTAGTTTGAGTCTCATAGGTCCAGTGGATTTTCAAACAATGCATGCGTTATTTTGACAAAAACAGTAAATGGCATTTTTAACTTTTGGAATTAATCATGTTACATATTAAACCTTTTTAAAAAATATAAACCTAACACAATATGCATAACTGACAAAATAATAGTTACCATTAATGAGTGCTTATTCTGTGTCAAGCAGTATGACAAGGGCTTTCATACATTATCTCATTTGAAAGTGTGGCCCATATGGTCAACTAATCTTTGACAAGCAGGAAAGAGTATCCACTGGAAAAAAAAAGACAGTCTTTTTAGCCAATGGTGCTGGGAGAACTGGACAACAACATGTAGAAGAATGAAACTGGAGCACTTTCTTATACCATACACAAAAATGAATTCAAACTGGATAAAAGGCCTACATGTGAGAAAGGAAGCCATCAAAATCCTACAGGAGAAAAGAGGCAGCAATCTCTTTGACCTTGGCTGCAGCAGCTTTGTACCTGACATGTCTCCAGAGGCAAGCAAAATAAAATCAAAATGCACTATCGGGTCTCATCAAAATATGAAGCTTCTGCAGAGCAAAGGACACAATCAACAAAACTAAAAAGCAACTGACAGAATGGGAAGGATATTTGCAAATGACATTAGATAAAGAACGTATCTATAAAGAACTTACCAAACTCAATGCCCAAAAACAAATAATCCAGTGAAGGAATGGGCAGAGGGCATGAACAGACAATTTTCCAAAGAAGACATCCAAATGGCTAACAGACACATGAAAATATGCTCAACATCACACCTCATCAGGGAAATACAAATAAAAGTGTGGCCCAATCCTGTGAAAGTTGACACTTTTGTCCCCATTTTATGAACAAGAAAACTATGAGCCAGAGAGGTAGAGGGGCTTACCCGGGATAACTACCCAGGAGCATGACTCTGGATCCTGTAGTAAGACTGTACTTAGCTATGCAGGAAACAAACAATCTTCTAAAGTGACTATCCCATTTTGTTTTGGTAAGAGCTTTAAATGAGAGTTCTTATCACCCTACATCCTCTCCAGCAGTTAGCTCTGTCCATTTTTAAATATTAGCCATTCTAATAGGTGTTGTTTTAATTTGGAATTCCATAAGGACAAATTATGTTGAGAATTTTTCATAGGATTACTTGTCATCCATATAATACCTATAATTTCATTGGTAAGCTATCTTCAAATCTTTGTATATTTTTTAATTGAATTGTTTTCTTAAGTGTTCTTTTGTATATTTCAGACACAAATCTTTTATCATATATGTATTGTGCAAGTATATTCTCTCAATTTGTTATGGCTTATATTTTTATGCTCTGAATAGTGTCCTCCACAGAGCAAAAGTTCTTAATTTTAGTAAAATCAAACTTATCAACTGTTTTCATTTATAAGTTTGTGCTACTGGTATTGTATTTAAAACATCATTAAACCCAAGGTTTTGTAAATTTTCTTATATATTTTTATATTTTTTCAAATATTATAATTTCGAGTTTTACATTTAAACCTATGATCCATTTTGAGTTAATGTTTGTGAAAGATATAAAATTTATTTTTTTGCATATGAATGTCCACTTGTTCTGATACTATTTGTTGAAGAGATTGTTCTATGCTCATTGAATTTATTTTGCCTCTTTGTCAGTGATCAGTTGATTCTATTAATGTAAATCTACTTGTGGATTTTCTATTCTGTTCACTGAATTTTTGTGTCTATTGTTAATACCATGCTGTCTTGAATACTGCAGCTTTATAGTAAGTCTTAAAATGAGGGGGTGTTCTCCAACTTAATTCTTCAGTATTTTGTTAATTATTCTAGGGCTTTGTCTTTTTACATAAACTTCAAAATCTGTTTTTTGTAAGGCCTGCAAAATTGTCTGCTGAGATTTTCATTAAGATTGAATTTATAGCTCAAATTGGGAAGAAGTGACATCTTAATGTTGAGTGTCGTAACATGTAAATTTGGAATATCCATATATTCAAAATAACTGATTTTTTTTCATCAGTACTTCGTAGTTTTCTGTATATAGGTCTTGTGCATATTTTATTAGTTTATACCTAAACATTTCATTTTAGGGGTGCTATTATAGATGGTAATTTTTTTTAATTCCAAATTTTGATTCTTCTTTGCTGGTATTTTTATATATGGACTTTGAATCCTGAAACTTACTTATACTCAGTTATTGATTGGTTCTAGGAATTTTTGTTGTTGCTGTTTTTGGTGTTTCCTTCATAGACAATCAATCCTATCATCTGTAAATTCACAGTCTTATTTCTTCCTTTTCAATCTGTAAATTTTATTCCCATTTCTTGTCTCATTGCACTGACTGGGACTTCCACTACAATATTGAACAGGGCTGGGGAGTGATGACATAGGACAGTTTTCTGGGTTTTCACTACTAAATAGGTTGTTTGCTATAGCTTATTTGTAGATGGTTTTCTTTTCTTATCAAATTGAGAAGTTCCCCTGTATTCTTTGTTAGCTGAAAGTTTTTATCTTGAATGATGTTGTATTTTGTCAAATGTTTTTTTTTCCTTGGGGTGCCTGGGTGGCTCAGTTGGTTAAGTATCCGACTTCAGTTCAAGTCATGATCTCATGGTTAGTGGGTTCGAGCCCCATGACAGGCTCTGTGCTGACAGCTAGCTCAGAGCCTGGAGCCTGTTTCAGATTCTGTATCTCCCTTTCTCTCTGACCCTCCCCTGTTCATGCTCTCTCTCTCTCCGTCTTTCTCTCAGAAATAAATAAATTACGAAAACATTAAAGCAATTAAAAAAAGTAAATAAATGATTTTTTTTGCCAACTGATGTAATCATATATTTTTTTCCTTTAATTTACTGCTGTGAATACATGGTTCATTTGTTAATGTTGCATACCTGGAATAATTCCCACTTGGTCATGGTACAACATTCTTTTTATTGTATTTTGTTTCTGAAGCATTGTGCTTAAGATAATTTTTAAAAGTATAAATTATGTGTTGAACATAAGAGGGAGGTCTATGTCAGTGAGCCTCCACTGAGCTGGGAGAGATGACATTTAGGAAGCTCTGATGTCTGTCACAACTCTCACAGAGCTAGCATAGCGCCACAACATTCTGTGAAATCCATACTGCTTTCTTTGAAAGTTTGAACCTCAGGTGATTGTCAAATGATATGACCTGAGATGTGTCAGAGAAATTTAGAAGTAGTTTCTCTTTTTATATATGGCAATATATTCTCAAAATTGTTGCCAGGATGCGGGTGCCTGGGTGGCTTAGTTGGTTAACTGCCCAACTTTGGCACGGGTCATGATCTCACTGTAAGTTCAAGCCTCATGTCAGGCTCTGTGCTGACAGCTCAGAGCCTGGTGCCTGCTTCAGTTTCTGTATCTCCCTCTATCTCTGCCGCTCCCCTGCTCCCAGTCTGTCTCTCTCTTAAAAACAAACAAACATTAAAAAAAGTGTTTTTAATTGTTGCCAGGACAATGGTATAGAATGTTCAAGAAAAACATCTCCCAGATTTTTGGGATCCATATTAGCCTTTCTACAAATATGATACAGACAATATAAAGCCAGTGATGGTTATAATGGTCTCCTACTTTTCATAGGTAGGAGATATAATCAAGAAATAAAGCTATGTAGGTTGCCTCCTGAGTCAGGCAATGACTGAAGTTTTTGATTAAGTAGATCTAGACATCCCCTCCAGCACTCACCTCCTCTATCCCCTCTATCTTACCCCTATGCCTGCTAGGAAGGGGAGAATTTGAATTGATATCCACTATCCTGTCTATGTACAAATGTCTGTAGACAAATGGAAGATTCACCAACCAATCCCCCAGACAGGAAAATTTTAGCCCTAGGCCATAAAAATCTTATGATTTATAAAACTGCAATGGTTATTCTTGTGACTTTTATATATCTATGTCCATAGATATATAAAACTATCTATAGTTGTGGAGATTCACTACTCACTATATAATGATATTGGGTGAATAAACATACCATCTAGGCTATGCTTAAATATGTATAGAGGGAGCATATCTATAGAAACAGCACTTTTACTTCTTATTGGTAGTGAAAACCTAAGACCTATTGTACTAGCAGTACATTGCTTTGTATAAAAAGGCCATGAGAGATAGGAAAATAGAGGTAATGCATCCAATTGTGAAGTTCACATTAAACTTTACCAGGCTCACGCATAGTAAAAGCCAAGTTTTTACACAAAATATGCAAAAGACATTGCTCATGTAAGATATCTCTATTTTGATATTATGCCCTCAGCCTCAGACAGTCAGAATCTCAGTAACAATCTCAGTAACTTTGTGACTTAGGCATTGTTTTATAGTTATTGGCCTCAGAACCAAAACCTTCTTCAATTATACCGAGTGGATTATATATTGTTTTTAACACAGAGGCCTATGCGAATTAAGATATTTAATATTCAAGAGTTGAAAAATAATCAAATTCACAATCACTGACTGATTTACTTTTGTTACAGGTATAAAATAACTTTCATTGTCTCTGAGATCTTATCTAATTTGGTTTTAAAGAAGCTTCTTATATCCATATTTCATTGGTTATGTGTACAATTAAAGCATTTACATTGAAACATAGAAAAATATGATTGTAAGGGTTGCCATTTAAACATCTGAGTTATTGTTTATTTAGTGTACTTTAAGAAATACAGTTGTAGGTTTCTCAAAGTAGAATGTTTTAAAATATTTTTCCCTCCACTTACTTAACCCACAGATTTTGTACATATACAGTTCCCTGACAGTTTTTTCTGCCTTAATGTGACCTAACAGTGGAGCTGAAGTATTACAAGAAGTTTCTCTGAATTGGTAAGTCTGCAGATTACTAAAAATAAATGGATGAATATGCCATTTTAACACTGTCAGTAAATAAAAGCCAATGCAATTCAAATATCTTTTAAAATAAGGAAGTCTAGAGGATTTACTTGTGATTTATAAATATTGTCCTTACTAACACAGATAAGAAATATTTCAAATGTTATAATAATATTCTTATAATAAAGGTAGAAATTTGATTTTCCACCTTTGAGTTCCAAATTTAGTTTCTGCATAGCACAGAAGAAATTAAATTTCTCTTATTTCTCATTCACTGTCCCAAAGAACCATCTGAAATATACTTGTAAGACTAAGGTCATGTATAATGGCTCATTAACCATACAATTTTTGTTCAGAAAGAATGAATAAAAACATGCAGCTCAGTTCAGTCTCTTTATTGTTCCTGCCTTTATTATTTATCTTGGATTTTTCATTTAAAATGTGATTTCTTAAAATATTACATTAAACTATTTATCTTGATTATGATAAATAATCACCCTCTGCATTTTGCACCCAAGGCAAGTGAGGCACCAAGGCCCCAGCCCAAGCATGTCTTAACATTGAGTCTACCAAGTAGTACATTAGGCTTTTACAGATTAAAAGTGAAATAGTAAAGTAGTAAAGAAGGAAGACAGAAGTATTTTTAGAACCTTACTTGGTATTTAGGTAGATGTTAAGTATACTTTGAATAATTTGAAGGATTTAATTCCTTAAACACATATTAGGGTCATATAAATGATTAAGTTGGCAAAGGAGAGTGCAACAATATAGTTTTCAGATTTTAGTGATATTTATATATACAATAAAATACACAGAACATATAGACAATACAATCGATACCCAGTTTAAAAACTCTCAATAAAGTGGGTATAGAGGGACAGTACTTCAGCACAGTAAAGAGCATATAGGATAAACCCACTCCTAACATGATACTCAATGGTTGAAAGCTGAAGGTTTTTCTGCTAAGATCAGGAACAAAACAAAGATGTCTATTCTCATCATTTTTATTCATCATGGTATTGGAAGTTCTAGACAGAGCAATTAGGCAAGAAAAAGAAATACAAGGTATCCAAATTGGGGACGCCTGGGTGGCTCAGTTGGTTAAGCATCTGACACTTTATTTCAGCTCAGGTCATGATCTCATAGTTTGTAGGATTGAGCCCTATGTTGAGCTCTCCACCAACAGCATGGAGCCTGATTGGGATTCTCTCTCTCCCTCTCTCTTTGCCCCTCCTCAGCTCTCTCTCTCTCTCTCTTTCTCTCTCAAAACAAATATATAAACTTAAAAAAAGTATCCAAATTGGAAAGAAAAAAGTAAAATTATTACTAATTTGCAGACATGATATATATAGAAAACCCTGAAGAATCCACCAAAAACTGTTAGAACTAATAAATTCAGAGAAGTTGCAGGATATAAAGTCAATATGCAAAAATATTTTGCATTTCTATATACTAACAATGAACTATGAAAAAGAGAAATTAAAAAAACAATCCCACTTACAATAGCACAAAGAGAATAAAATGCTTAGGAATAAATTTAACCATGAAGGTGAAAGACTTATACACTGAGAACAATAAAACATGGAAGGAAAAATATGAGAAGACACAAAGAAAATGGAAATATTTTCCATGCTCATGGATTAGAGAATGAAAAGTGTTAAATGCGCATTTTACCCAGAGGAATCTACAGAGTCAATGCAATCCCTATCAAAATTCTGATGGCATTTTTCACAGAACTAGAACAACCCTAAAATTTGTATTGAATCATAAAAGACCCCAGTCAAAGCAATCTTGAGAAAGAACAAAGCTGGAGGTATCACAGTTCCTGATTTCAAACTATACTGCAAAGCTATAATAATTAAAACAGAATAATATTGGTATAAAATCAGACACACCAATCAATGAAAATAAATAGAGAGCCCAGTATTAAATCCTCACATATATGGAGAATTAATATCTAAAAAAGGAGCCAAGAATATGTAAGGAGGAAAGGACAGTCTCCTCCCTAAATGGTCTTGGGAAAATGGAACAGCCACATGCAAAACAATAAAATTGGATCACTATCCTGAACTATACACAAAAACTCACTCAAAATGGATGAAAAACTTGAATGTAAACCCTGAAACCATAAAATACAAGAAGAAAATATAGGTGGTAAGCTCCTGGACTTGAATCTTGGTGATAATTTTTTGAATTTGACACCATAAGCAAAGGTAACAAAAGCAAAAATAAACTAGTGAGACTATATCAAACTAAAAACCTCCTGTACAGTAAAGGAAAACAACAAAATAAAAAGGCAACCTATGAAGTGGGAAAGAATGTTTGCAATCCCTGATAAGGGATTGATACCTAAAATATATGAAGAACTCTTACAATTCAATAGCAAAAATCAATCAATCAATCAATCAATCAATCACCTGGTTAAAAAATAGAGGAACTGAGTAGATATTTTTCCAAAGAAGATGTACAGATGGCCAAAGGGCCAATTAAAATATGCTCAACATCACTAATCATGAGGGAAATGTAAATCAAAACTACAATGGGATATCATCTTAACCCTGGTAAAAGGGCTTTTAACAAGAAGGCAAGAAATAAATGCTGGCTAGGATGTGGAGTAAAAGGAACAAGTGTGCACTGTTATTGGGAATGTACATTAAAACAAGCCACTGTGGAAAACAGCATGGACATTGCTAAAACAAACAAACACCTAAAAATAGAAGTAACATATGGTCCAGCAATTCCACAGTCAGTATTTGTCCAAAGAGTAAAAAGAATAACTTGAAAATATATCTGAGCCTTCATGTTCACTATAGCATTATTTCAATAGTTAAGATATGGAAACAACCTAAGTGTCCATCGATAAAGAAAACTTGATAGACACACACACAGACACACAAAGAAATATTATTCAAGCTTAAAAAGAAGGAAATTTTGCTATTTGTAACATGGATGGACCTTGAGGATATTATGCTTAGTGAAATAAATCATACAGAAATACAAATATCATAGGGTAAAAGGCGGGTAAAATGGGTAAGGTGGTTAAAATGTACAAACTTCAGTTATAAAATAAATATATCCTAGAGATATAATGTACATCATGGTGACTGTAGTTAATAATACTGTATTATATACTTGGAAGTTGCTAAAATATAGATCTTAAAAGTTCTCATTACAAGAAAAAACTTTTATAACTATATATAGTAACAGATGTTAACTAGACTTATTTTGGTGATCACTTTGCAATATATGCAAATATCTAATCATTATGTTGTACATCTGAAACTAATATAGTGTCATGTGTCAATTATACCTCAATAAACAAAAGATGATCTTATTGTGATTGCTAGAAAGTTGGAGTGAATTGTACATGTGATTACATTTATACATCACATTTCAAATGCAATATCGAAACTAGGGAATCTTTTATCCTTTTCAATAATTTTCTGCATCCTTAGAAGAGCTAGATATTTAATAATCACATGTTTTTATCTGGTAATGACTAGTGTTGGTGATTAAGAATCAGAAAGAGAAAAGTAAACTTTTTACTTGTCTCTGAGATCCCTAGTGAACAATCTCAAAGAATGTATTTACTTCTCTCACATAAGCCACTAGAATCCTCTGTCACATGTAGGTTAACCTCTGTCCTATCAGAGTAATAATGGCCTCAGAAAAATAATTAGGGAGGGAGGGGGCAAGATGGCGGAGAAGTAAGGAGCTCCGTACTTGCACTCGCGCCCATACATCACACAGAAAAGATCTGAAGCCATTGGAAACCGTACAAAACCTGAGAGATTGGGAGAAAAAAGACGCAGAATCCACTGAGAGAGCCTTCTAACGTGAGTGCGAACCGGGGAAGATAAAATC